>NC_059468.1:28192500-28237500 GCF_905237065.1 Salmo salar | reverse complement strand
AGATACTGACTGTTACTTTTGATTTTGACCCCAACTTTGTTCAGGGACACATTATTCAATTTCTGTTAGTCACATGTCTGTGGAACTTGTTCAGTTTATGTCTCAGTTGTTGTATCTTGTTATGTTCATACAAATATTTACCCATGTTAAGTTTGCTGAAAATAAACACAGTTGACAGTGAGAGGACGTTTCTTTTCTTTTGTAGAAACAGTAGTGGTAGTGGTACAAGAAGTAGTAGTAGTAGTTGTTGTAGTAGTAGTAGTAGAAAAGTAATCAATATAGATGTCAGACGGTTGCTAGGAGTGGTGGTAGGAGTCAGGCGCAGAGAGCAGAGGTACAGAACTTTGTGTTTATTTAAATAAAAACACAACACGATCGACGCCAACACAAACGGCGTGGAAAAAATGCCAAGTGCCCAAAACAGGTGCACAGCATGCATACAATATTTCAGTAGTAAATCGCCAGCACATCCAACTACAAAAACACAACCTGATGCTAAAATAATCCCGCACAACACTGGGTGGGCTAACCAGGCTTAAATAACCAAAATCAAAAGACAAATGAGGAACAGGTGCAAACAATAAGACATACCAAACGAAAAGGAAAAAGGGATAAGCGGTGGCTAGTAGGTCGGTGACGACGACCGCCGAGTGCCGCCCGAGCAGGCAGGGGAGCCACCTTCGGTGGGATTCGTGACAATAGATTACATGACACACATCAATGTTCCTATTAGTTTAGCCTGTAAAATTATAAAGTTGTGAAGATGCGTGACCTATTTGTTTCATGTTGCAACAGCACTTAGAAAAACAACTAGCTCTCACAGTCTCACTGTAGAATAAGAAGTTTATCCACGTTTCTCCAAACATAACATTTTGAAGTTGCTCCAAACGTCAAACCTCAAAGTGAAGGGTTAAGGTTTGGAATAGGGTTAAAACATTACATTTAGGCACTCATTCCAAATGGTTAAGTAAGGGTTAAGGTTTGGGAAAGAGCCCACTGCTGGGATCGAACATGCAACCTTCTGATCCAGAGTCATGGCTCCAAATCAAAAGGATCAGAATTCGCAAGTATCCGCAAAACACCAGTCTCAACGTCAACAGTGAAGAGGCGACTCCGGGATGCTGGCCTTCTAGGCAGAATTGCAAAGAAAAAGCCATATCTGAGACTGGCCAATAAAAAGAAAAGATTAAGATGGGCAAAAGAACACAGACACTGGACAGAGGAACTCTGCCTAGAAGGCCAGCATCGCCTCTTCACTGTTGATGTTGAGACTGGTGTTTTGCGGGTACTATTTAATGAAGCTGCCAGTTGAGGGCTTGTGAGGCATCTGTTTCTCAATCTAGACACTCTAATGTACTTGTCCTCTTGCTCAGTTGTGCACCGGGGCCTCCCACTCCTCTTTCTATTCTGGTTAGAGCCAGTTTGAGCGTAGTACACAGTATTGTATGAGATCTTCAGTTTCTTGGCAATTTCTCACATGGAATAGCCTTCATTTCTCAGAACAAGAATAGACTGACGAGTTTCAGAAGAAAGTTCTTTGTTTCTGGCCATTTTGAGCCTGTAATCAAACCCACAAATGCTGATGCTCCAGATATTCAACTCTTCTAAAGAAGGCCAGTTTTATTGCTTCTTTAATCAGAACAAATGTTTTCAGATGTGCTAACATAATTGCAAAAGGGCTTTCTAATGATCAATTAGCCTTTTAAAATGATAAACTTGGATTAGCTAACACAACATGCCATTGGAACACAGGAGTGATGGTTGCTGATAATGGGCCTTTGTACGCCTATGTAGATATTCCACTGAAAATCCACCGTTTCCAGCTACAATAGTCATTTACAACATTAACAATGTCTACACTGTATTTCTGATCAATTTGATGTTATTTTAATGGATTTTCTTTCAAAATCAAGGACATTTCTAAGTGACCCGAAACTTTTGAACGGTAGTGTATACCCTGTCCACATCCCTCGACCTTCCTAGAGCAAAACAACCGACATGTACGTATTCATGAGAGTCCTGCCATTCCACAGAGGGGTCATATTAGTGTGTAGCTCAAACGGTTCGGACGCTAAAGACAGAAGTTGGCAGATCGGCTGTACCGAATCTATACTAGTCTCAAGACGCTTGTGGGGGTCATAGAGCAGAATGGAGGACACCATTGTGTTCGTGAGAGTATAATCTTTCCATAGAGGGGGTCATAGTATATAGGTCAAACCGTTCAGATGCTTTTTTGTGAGAAGACCGATTTTCAGGATGTCTCATGGTCTCACAAAGATTGCTTTAGCTCTGTCACCTTTCACCACAGATGCGATAGATTAAGAAAAAAACGATGCAACATACCTTGCTTAAAGTGACAGAGGAGGTTAAGTACAATAGACCAACATAGCTACTGTATTAGGTCAAAGCTGTGTGCTGGAAAACCTTGGTAGAGCATGGGTGGAGTAGGCATTGTAGTGCTGAATTACCATGCTTTTCCTGCTACAGACCAATGCCTACTTCTTACTTAAAACATATTTTTTTGTTTTTAATTAGTCTAATAGTTTATACCCAGGAATAATAGTGTTTGTTAACTCAGAGAATGATGGAAATGTTTGTGTGACTTTAATTAATTTCGTTCAGTGTGTGATTGTGATCGACAGACAGAGACAGAGAGAAAGAAAATATGTAGCGGTAACCGGTATGTCCCTGTCCCTTCAGGCAAAAAGTCATTTAGTTGTCAGCCGTGTGTCTTCACCACTGTATTGTTATAATGTAAGCCTGATAAGAAATACAAGAAAATATCTTTCAGTGTGTGTACTGCGTCCTCTATTTGCAGTGGTGTAAAGTACATAATTAAAAATACTTTAAAGTACCACTTAAGTATGCATGCAACCACCATCTGGTTAGCTTAATATAAGGAAATTGAAATGATTTATACTTTTACTTTTGATACTTAAGTATATTTTAAAGCAAATACTTTTATACTTTTACTCAAGAAGAATTTTACTGACTGACTTTTACTTTTACTTGAGTCATTTTCGATTATGGTATCTTTACTTTTACTCAAGTATGATAGTTGGGTTCTTTTTCCATCACTGTCTATTTGTTTGTATGTGTGTGTGTGTGTGTGTTCGTGTGTGTGTGTCAGATGGCTGTTGACCTCTCCAGGTCCACAGTCTCACCTGCAGACAACTGGAAAGTCAACCACCTCCTCCACCTCCACCTCCCCCTATCCCCTCCTTCATCCCTTTGTCCTTCCTTCTTCACTTCCTCTCTTCTAATGGCTGCACTTGTCTGTAACATCATTGTCAGACAGTGTGTGTGTGTGTGTGTGTGAGTGTCTAGGAGTGTCTGTGTACGCGCACATACCAACGTGTGTGTCTTAATGACAATACTTGTCTTTAACCCCTCTGTCAGTCCCCCTCACCCCTCTCTTGTCCTGGCAGGGATCATCAGGACCCCTCTGTCCGCCATGTCACCTGTGTCCTGCCGGACGATGATGTGATCTTTAGTCTCCTCTCCGATCTATAGACTGGCATTTAGCTCCTTGGCTGCTCGCGCCTCTGATGTGCCCACTGGAGCTGATATCCCAATTGGGAAGTTAACGTGCAATATTATGACAGGCAGGCAGATTCCAGCCTATAGTGAAGTGGCAGTTAGCCACTGGTGTTAGAGTGTTGGTGCGAATAAGGACAGGGGCTGGGTGTGTGTGGGTCGGTGTGTGTGTGTGGGTGGGTGAGTTGGTGCATGCATGTGTGGTTGTGTGCTGTCTACACAAAGATAAGCGACAGGGAAAGACAGATGCAGTGGGTTTGACATTCAGAGGTCAGTTTGTTAGGCTTGTGTGTATGAAAAGGGACAAGTAGGAATAAGCTTAGTTTCAGTAAATGATCTGTCTCTGTCGGTCTAACATGAGTATCGCCTGCGTAGTCTACCAATTTATTTTTCATGTTGCTCATTTGACATTAAACGGTTGTACAGATACAGTAGCTTAACTCACAGTTATCTGGACACAGAAACTGTAAGCCTAGTCCTGGACTCAAAGCACTTTCAGTAGAGATTCTCCATTGAGCATGCTTTTTAGTCCAGAACTAGGTTTAATCTTAGTTCGAGAAACAAAGCCAAGTACTTTTTCTATATCTATGTTTAGTCCTAGTTTTCTATTTCCATGTTTTTTTGGGGGGATGATCTCCAATTAGAGGCAGCTGGTCCTCGTTGTCTCTAATTGGAGATCATACTTAAGTAGGGTTTTTTTCCCCCACCTGTGTTGTGGGCAGTTGTTTTCTGTTTAGTCTTCAGTACCTGACAGAACTGTGAGCTGGTCGTTTTCGCTTTTGATATTTTCTTCAGTGTTCTGGGTTAAAATAAAAAGTAATTATGAGCACTCAACACGCTGCACTTTGGTCCCCCTCTTCGACAGTCGTTACAGGGATGGTACATTTCATGCTAACATTTGTGTTTGGAGCTCATTGTCAGTTTCGAAGTTAGAATGTTAGCAAGCTAAATGTCCCTTACCTTGAGCTAAGAGGTTGTTGGGCACTGACAGCTAATCTGCCTTCAAGTAGCTTTACCCATGAAACAGCCTACAAGGCAGCGTCCTGACTTATCAGCCTGAGACTGAAATTGAATCAGATCAGTGTCACGAACCGGTGCGCAGCCCGTAACGAAAAGGGAGACAACGTAGAGATCAAGGAATAACTCAAATATATTTATTAACTGAACTATATACAATTAACAATGGCATATGTAGTGTGAGTGGTTGCGTGTATACATGTGATAGTGAGGGGTGTTGAAAGGTGCCAAAACAAACAAACAAACAAACAAACAAACAAACAAACAAACAAACAAACAAACAAAACAGCCACAAAAATGCCACAACCAAAATCTATCAGTGTGTCTGCATGGAGAGTCTCCTCAATGAATGGGGAAGAGGTGCATTTATCCTGGGACACACCCGGGCCCAGGTGTGTCCCATTTCACTGATGACCCTTCCGGCTCCGCCCACCAACTTCCTATTAAGGAAAACAAGAGCAAAGAGAAAGAATTTGGCAGACAGAGTGGGAGGGTCGCCACATCAGCCTGTCAGGAATGGAGCTCACCAACTCTAAATTTAACTAGGCAAGTCAGTTAAGAACAAATTCTTATTTACATTGACGGCCTAGGAACAGTGGGTTAACTGCCTTGTTCAGGGACAGAACAACCGATTTTTATTTTGTCAGCTCAGGGATTTGACTCTAACCACCCCAAATCATGGGAGACAGGACTGCCTGCCAGGCATCGTTCAGGGCTGAAATGCCCCACAAGCGCATTGCGATCAATGCAGCGGCAGTCACAGGGCTCCTGGATGAGGTGGTTATCGTGCATGGTGCAACTGAACAAATGAATGGATGATGCATGGTACTTTTGATTATCTTGTGATCTCGACAAAACTACTTTTTTATGTTGTGATAACAATAAAATGATCTTGTGATCACGACAAAACAACATTTGTTATGTAGTGATCATGAGATAAACAAGTTGTGATCTTTTTATTAATGTATTCATATGTCCTGTCTGGACTTCTGTACCTTACTGAGTGTCTGTGTAGGTGAGGTCAGGATGAGAGGGAGTCTAGATGTTGACCTTCGGTTGACAGGTTAGCTTTTAGACTCAATGTGTGTGTGCTGTCTCCATGGTCACATGGTCCTGTGGGACCGCTTGTGTCCACTCCTGCATTGATGTGATTACACACTCCTCTGCATACCTGACAGCATAGCCTGTCTATCTCTCTGGACTGATCCCCCTCCTTCTCCTTCTCTCTCTCTCTGTCTCTCTCTCTTTGTTTCTCACCACTCCGCCTGTCCCTGGTTCTCTTGCCTTCTCACCGCTCCATCTTTTCAACCCCTTTCTCCCTCTCACTATCTTTCTTTCTCTCTTTCTCCTTCATTCCTTCCCTCTTCCTCTCTCTCTCTCTCTCTCTCTGGGTCAGTAGTGTGTGTTTGGGATTCAGGTGTCCTGGTTGTAGATAAACACCCTGTTAGCAAGATTAGCTCGCTGTTGTCCCATCAGTGTAAACCTGGGATTAAGCCTAGCTCTCAGGAGACACACCTTGTTAGCCCTGTTGTCCTATCAGTGTAAAACTGGATTAAGCCTAGCTCTCAGGGGACACATCCTGTTAACCCTGTTGTCCTATCAGTGTAAACCTGGGATTAAGCCTAGCTCTCAGGGGACACATCCTGTTAACCCTGTTGTCCTATCAGTGTAAACCTGGGATTAAGCCTAGCTCTCAGGGGACACATCCTGTTAACCCTGTTGTCCTATCAGTGTAAACCTGGGATTAAGCCTAGCTCTCAGCAGACACACCCTGTTAACCCTGTTGTCCTATCAGTGTAAACCTGGGATTAAGCCTAGCTCCCAGGAGACACACCCTGTTAACCCTGTTGTCCTATCAGTGTAAACCTGGGATTAAGCCTAGCTCTCAGCAGACACACCCTGTTAACCCTGTTGTCCTATCAGTGTAAACCTGGGATTAAGCCTAGCTCTCAGGGGACACATCCTGTTAACCCTGTTGTCCTATCAGTGTAAACCTGGGATTAAGCCTAGCTCCCAGGAGACACACCCTGTTAGCCCTGATGTCCTATCAGTGTAAACCTGGGATTAAGCCTAGCTCCCAGGAGACACACCCTGTTAGCCCTGTTGTCCTATCAGTGTAAACCTGGGATTAAGCCTAGCTCCCAGGAGACACACCCTGTTAACCCTGTTGTCCTATCAGTGTAAACCTGGGATTAAGCCTAGCTCCCAGGAGACACACCCTGTTAGCCCTGATGTCCTATCAGTGTAAACCTGGGATTAAGCCTAGCTCTCAGGAGACACACCCTGTTAGCCCTGTTGTCACATCAGTGTAAACCTGGGACTAAGCCTAGCTCTCAGGAGACACCCCCTGTTAGCCCTGTTGTCCCATCAGTGTAAACCTGGATTAAGCCTAGCTCTCAGGAGACACACACATTAGCAAGGATGTGTCTGTCTGTGGATTTCTATACGTGCCCGTGTGTGTCCTAGCTATGATGTCTTTTGTATTCTTTCTGCAGTACTTTATCTTTACCCCTATTTACCATATAATATTCCGATGTCTTACCCCTACTATGCAGAGTACACTAAATCTTCTACTGCCCTGTATATTCTGTATGAAATGACGCAGTTTAATAAACCGTGAACCACAAGAGTGAATATGGCTGGTGAAGAGAGGGAGAGAAAGAGAAAGAGAGAGACAGCAAGCGAGAGAGAGCAACCAGGGGAAAAGGGGAGCAAGGGGTATATGGAGGTGGTGATGAGTGGTCCAGGGTCAAAGGTCAGCCCCCCCCCCTTTGGTTTCTCCTGCTTTGGGAGCCAGTCACGACCCGGTCAGCCCTGGTCAGCAGAGGTTCAGGTGTCACTGAAACACAGCTGAGTGACGAGACCTCTCCTCCTCCACCCTACTTGGAACCTTTATCTGTCTCCCCTGCACCCCTCTGGTCCACCCCCTCTCTGCCACACCCTCTCTTTCATCTACCCTACTTGGAGCACCCCTCTCCTCTACCCTACTTGGAGCCCCCACTCTCCTCTACCTTACTTGGAGCCCCCCCTCTCCTCCACCCTACTTGGAGCCCCCACTCTCCTCTACCTTACTTGGAGCCCCCCCTCTCCTCTACCCTACTTGGAGCCCCCACTCTCCTCTACCCTACTTGGAGTCCCCCCTCTCCTCTACTCTACTTGGAGCCCCCACTCTCCTCTACCTCACTTGGAGCCCCCACTCTCCTCTATCTTACTTGGAGTCCCCCCTCTCCTCTACCCTACTTGGAGTCCCCCTCTCCTCCACCCTACTTGGAGTCCCCCCTCTCCTCTACCTTACTTGGAGCCCCCACTCTCCTCTATCTTATTTGGAGTCCCCCTCTCCTCTACCCTACTTGGAGTCCCCCTCTCCTCTACCCTACTTGGAGCCCCCCTCTCCTCTACCCTACTTGGAGTCCCCCCTCTCCTCTACCCTACTTGGAGCCCCCCCTCTCCTCTACCCTACTTGGAGTCCCCCCTCTCCTCTACCCTACTTGGAGTCCCCCCTCTCCTCTACCTTACTTGGAGCCCCCACTCTCCTCTATCTTATTTGGAGTCCCCCCTCTCCTCTACCCTACTTGGAGCCCCCCCCTCTCCTCTACCCTACTTGGAGACCCCCCCTCTCCTCTACCTTACTTGGAGCCCCCCTCTCCTCTACCCTACTTGGAGCCCCCTCTCCTCCACCCTACTTGGAGCCCCCACTCTCCTCTACCTTACTTGGAGCCCCCCTCTCATCTACCTTACTTGGAGCCCCCCCTCCCCCTACCCTACTTGGAGACCCCCCTCTCCTCTACCTTACTTGGAGCCCCCACTCTCCTCTACCCTACTTGGAGCCCCCCTCTCCTCTACCTTACTTGGAGCCCCCCCTCTCCTCTACCTTACTTGGAGCCCCCCCCTCTCCTCTACTCTACTTGGAGCCCCCCTCTCCTCTACCCTACTTGGAGCCCCCCCTCTCCTCTACTCTACTTGGAGTCCCCCCTCTCCTCTATCTTACTTGGAGCCCCCACTCTCCTCCACCCTACTTGGAGTCCCCCCTCTCCTCAACCCTACTTGGAGTCCCCCCTCTCCTCTACCTTACTTGGAGTCCCCCCTCTCCTCTACCTTACTTGGAGCCCCCCCTCTCCTCTACCCTACTTGGAGCCCCCCCTCTCCTCTGCCCTACTTGGAGACCCCCCCTCTCCTCTACCTTACTTGGAGCCCCCACTCTTCTCTACCTTACTTGGAGTCCCCCCTCTCCTCTACCTTACTTGGAGTCCCCCCTCTCCTCTACCCTACTTGGAGTCCCCCCTCTCCTCTACCTTACTTGGAGTCCCCCCTCTCCTCTACCCTACTTGGAGCCCCCCTCTCCTCTACCTTACTTGGAGCCCCCCCTCTCCTCTACCCTACTTGGAGTCCCCCCTCTCCTCTACCCTACTTGGAGCCCCCCCTCTCCTCTACCCTACTTGGAGTCCCCCCTCTCCTCTACCCTACTTGGAGTCCCCCCTCTCCTCTACCTTACTTGGAGCCCCCACTCTCCTCTATCTTATTTGGAGTCCCCCCTCTCCTCTACCCTACTTGGAGCCCCCCCTCTCCTCTACCCTACTTGGAGACCCCCCCTCTCCTCTACCTTACTTGGAGCCCCCCTCTCCTCTACCCTACTTGGAGCCCCCCTCTCCTCTACCCTACTTGGAGCCCCCACTCTCCTCTACCTTACTTGGAGCCCCCCTCTCATCTACCTTACTTGGAGCCCCCCTCCCCCCTACCCTACTTGGAGACCCCCCTCTCCTCTACCTTACTTGGAGCCCCCACTCTCCTCTACCCTACTTGGAGCCCCCCCCTCTCCTCTACCCTACTTGGAGTCCCCCCTCTCCTCAACCCTACTTGGAGTCCCCCCTCTCCTCTACCTTACTTGGAGCCCCCACTCTCCTCTATCTTATTTGGAGTCCCCCCTCTCCTCTACCCTACTTGGAGCCCCCCCTCTCCTCTACCCTACTTGGAGACCCCCCTCTCCTCTACCTTACTTGGAGCCCCCCTCTCCTCTACCCTACTTGGAGCCCCCCTCTCCTCTACCCTACTTGGAGCCCCCACTCTCCTCTACCTTACTTGGAGCCCCCCTCTCATCTACCTTACTTGGAGCCCCCCCTCCCCCCTACCCTACTTGGAGACCCCCCCTCTCCTCTACCTTACTTGGAGCCCCCACTCTCCTCTACCCTACTTGGAGCCCCCCTCTCCTCTACCTTACTTGGAGCCCCCCCCTCTCCTCTACCTTACTTGGAGCCCCCCCTCTCCTCTACTCTACTTGGAGCCCCCTTCTCCTCTACCCTACTTGGAGCCCCCCCCTCTCCTCTACTCTACTTGGAGTCCCCCCCTCTCCTCTATCTTACTTGGAGCCCCCACTCTCCTCCACCCTACTTGGAGTCCCCCCTCTCCTCAACCCTACTTGGAGTCCCCCCTCTCCTCTACCTTACTTGGAGTCCCCCCTCTCCTCTACCTTACTTGGAGCCCCCCCTCTCCTCTACCCTACTTGGAGCCCCCCCTCTCCTCTGCCCTACTTGGAGACCCCCCCTCTCCTCTACCTTACTTGGAGCCCCCACTCTCCTCTACCTTACTTGGAGTCCCCCCTCTCCTCTACCTTACTTGGAGTCCCCCCTCTCCTCTACCCTACTTGGAGTCCCCCTCTCCTCTACCCTACTTGGAGCCCCCCTCTCCTCTACCCTACTTGGAGCCCCCCCCTCTCCTCTACCTTACTTGGAGCCCCCCCTCTCCTCTACCCTACTTGGAGCCCCCCCCTCTCCTCTACCCTACTTGGAGCCCCCCCTCTCCTCTACCCTACTTGGAGCCCCCCTCTCCTCTACCTTATTTGGAGCCCCCCTCTCCTCTACCCTACTTGGAGCCCCCCTCTCCTCTACCCTACTTGGAGCCCCCACTCTCCTCTACCTTACTTGGAGCCCCCCTCTCCTCTACCCTACTTGGAGCCCCCCCCCTCTCCTCTACCCTACTTGGAGCCCCCCCTCTCCTCTACCCTACTTGGAGCCCCCCCTCTCCTCTGCCCCACGTGGAACCTTCATCTGCCCCTCTCACCTTCCCGCTCGGCCTCTACCTCAACCTGTCCACCCTCTGCCTGGCTCTTGTCTACACCTCTTGAACCCCTCATTTCCTCTTCTTTCTTTCCCTTATCTACTCCCCCGCCCCCCGCCCCCCGCCCCCTGACTCTTCCTCACTCTCTCTCCCCTCCCCCTCTTACCTTCCACCGTCCGTTTCCTCACCCCCTCTCATCTTCGTCTCCTCCCCAGCATCCCCAATCTAAACATGACTACAGTGTTTCACTCAGCAGGCTGGCTGACTGGGGCAGCTCTCTGGAGTCTCATGTCTTCAGTCTGCATTCACACACTGTTTGTCTGCTTCCCTCTACACTCATACGCACACCGGATACATACCTCAACATACTCACGCGCACACACATACGCACACACACACTCACGCATACAGAAAACACAGACCCCCACACATACTCAAACATATACACACGCTCTCCCTCTCCATTTCTCTCTCTGTCTCACACACACCCGCATGCACGCATTTGCGCATGCACACACACACACACACACACACACACACACACACACACACACACACACACACACACACACACACACACACACACACACACACACACACACACACACACACACACACACACACACACACACACACACACACACACACACACGGTTGTGGTTGGGTGATATCTGAAAGTTGTTTGAGTTAGACTGTGTCATAATGCTCTTTGGTTGACAGAGCTGACCAGGTCAGTCATAATACTTTGTGAGCATGGTTGACTAGGTCATAGGGCTCCTTATTGATAGAGCAGCCATGGTAGCAACACAACATGGTAGCAGCACAAAACATGGTACAAACATTATTGGGCACAGGCAACAGCACAAAGGGCAAGAAAGTAGAGACGACAATACATCACGCAAAGCAGCCACAACTGTCAGTAAGAGTGTCCATGATTGAGTCTTTGAATGAAGAGATTGAGATAAAACTGTCCAGTTTGAGTGTTTGTTGCAGCTCGTTCCAGTCGCTAGCTGCAGCGAACTGAAAAGACGAGCGACCCAGTGATGTGTGTGCTTTCGGGCCTTTAACAGAATGTGACTGGCAGAACGGGTGTTGTATGTGGAGGATGAGGGCTGCAGTCGATATTTTTTTTTTTTTTTTTTTTATTTCACCTTTATTTAACCAGGTAGGCTAGTTGAGAACAAGTTCTCATTTACAACTGCGACCTGGCCAAGATAAAGCAAAGCAGTGTGACACAGACAACAACACAGAGTTACACATGGAGTAAACAATAAACAAGATATAACACAATAAACAAGTCAATGACACAGTAGAAAAAAAGAAAGTCTATATACAGTGTGTGCAAAAGGCATGAGGAGGTAGGCAATAAATAGGCCATAGGAGCGAATAATTACAATTTAGCAGATGAACACTGGAGTGATAGATGAGCAGATGATGATGTGCAAGTAGAAATACTGGTGTGCAAAAGAGCAGAAAAGTAAATAAAATAAAAACAGTATGGGGAGGAGGTAGGTAGATTGGGTGGGCAATTTACAGATGGACTATCCCGCTGCAGCGATCGGTTAGCAGCTCAGGTAGCTGATGTTTAAAGTTGGTGAGGGAAATAAAAGTCTCCAACTTCAGACATTTTTGCAATTCATTCCAGTCACTGGCAGCAGAGAACTGGAAGGAAAGGCAGCCAAATGAGGTGTTGGCTTTGGGGATGATCAGTGAGATATACCTGCTGGAACGTGTGCTACGGGTGGGTGTTGTTATCGTGACCAGTGAACTGAGATAAGGCGGAGCTTTACCTAGCATAGACTTATAGATGACCTGGAACTGTTGGCCGGGGTTGGAGTAGCCAGGAGGAAGGCATGGCCAGCCGTTGAGAAATGCTTATTGAAATTTTCGATTACCATGGATTTATCGGTGGTGATCGTGTTACCTAGCCTCAGTGCAGTGGACAGCTGGGAGGAGGTGCTCTTGTTCTCCATGGACTTTACAGTGTCCCAAAACTTTTTGGAGTTTGTGCTACAGGATGCAAATATCTCAGATAGGGGAGAGTGAGGCCTAAAAGGGTTTTATAAATAAGCATCAACCAGTGGGTCTTGCGACGGGTATACAGAGATGACAAGTTTACAGAGGAGTATAGAGTGCAGTGATGTGTCCTATAAGGAGCATTGGTGGCAAAACTGATGGCCAAATGGTAAAGAACATCTTGCCGCTCGAGAGCACCCATACCTGCCGATCTATAAATTATGTCTCCATAATCTAGCATGGGTAGGATGGTCATCTGAATCAGGGTTAGTTTGGCAGCTGGGGTGAAAGAGGAGCGATTACGATAGAGGAAACCAAGTCTAGATTCAACTTTAGCCTGCAGCTGTCATGTCCTGACCAGTAAAGGGGTCATTTGTAATTGTAGTATGGTCAGGGCGTGGCAGCTGTTTGTTTTGGGTGGTTTAGGGTTTTTCGGTTCTAGGGGATTTTGGTTCTAGTTTCTATTTCTATGTTTCCTTTTCTATGTGTGGCCAAGTATGGCTTCCAATCAGAGGCAGGTGTCTTTCGTTGTCTCTGACTGGAAGCCATACTTAGGCAGCCTGTTTTTCCTGTGTTTGTGTGGGTGGTTATTTTCTGTATAGCCTGTGTGCCTTATGGAACTGTTTCGTCGTCTGTTTATTTTGTTTTGAGTGTTCTCTCTAAATAAAAGTAAGAAGATGAGCACTATAACCGCTGCGCCTTGGTCTGTCCCTTTCGACGCATATGACAGCAGCTTTGATATGTGCTGAGAGAAGGACAGTGTACCGTCTAGCCATACTCCCAAGTACTTGTATGAGGTGACTACCTCAAGCTCTAAACCCTCAGAGCTTGTAATTACACCTGTGAGAAGAGGGGCATTCTTCTTACCAAACCACATGACCTTTGTTTTGGAGGTGTTCGGAACAAGGTTAAGGGTAGAGAAAGCTTGTTGGACACTAAGAAAGCTTTGCTGAAGAGCATTTAACACAAAATCCGGGGAGGGGCCAGCTGAATATAAGACTGTATAATCTGCATATAAATGGATGAGAGAGCTTCCTACTGCCTGAGCTATGTTGTTGATGTAAATTGAGAAGAGCGTGGGACCTAGGATTGAGCCTTGGGGTACTCCCTTGGTGACAGGCAGTGGCTGAGACAAGATATTTTCTGACTTTATACACTGCACTCTTTGAGAGAGGTAGTTAGCAAAACCAGGCCAATGACCCCTCAGAGGCACTAATACTCCAAGAATGGAATGGTCTACCGTATCAAAAGCTTTGGCCAAGGCAATAAAAATAGCAGCACAACATTGCTTAGAATCAGGGGCAATGGTGATGTCATTGAGGACCTTTAAGGTTGCAGTGACACATCCATAACCTGAGTGGAAACTAGATTTCATACCAGAGAGAATACTATAGACATCAAGAAAGCCAGTCAGTTGATTATTGACAAGTTCTTCCAACACTTGATAAACAGTGAAAAATAGAAGTAGGCCTATAACATTTAGGATCAGCTTGATCTCCCCTTTAAATAAAGGATGAACCGTGGCTGCCTTCCAAGCTATGGGAACCTCCCCAGAAAGGAGAGACAGGTTAAAAAGGTTGGAGATAGGCTTGGCCATGGTAGGATCTCTATGAGAGAAACCATTCAAGATTGCTGACCATGTCAAAATCAAGTACTGATAGGTTAGCATGGTTAATATCTTGTCATATTAAAATGTGGTGGACTCTTATCAAAAGATCGACCATTGACCATTGACCAGCGAATATTGCATATTGCTGACCAGGTCAAAAAATCTAAGTGTCGATAGGTTAACCAATGTTGACCACATGTCAGGATGTTTCGACCAGGGTTGATGATGTCGTGACCTGCATTTAGGTTGACCATTCATGACGATGTCATAACCTTGTCATCATGCTCTGTGTCAATAGCTTAGCCATGTCTTCCCATGTCATAATGTACTGACATCATCGGCTACCTCTGACTGTATTCAGATGGGACATTCAGTGTACAGACTGCTATGCTTGTTCTAGTACATAAGAGGCATAGGTTTGAAGTCTGTCATAGTCTTAGGTTGTCTCAAATGGCACACTACTCCGTATATAGGGCACTCATTTTGACAGGGCTCTGGTCAAAAGTCGTGCACTAAATAAGGTGTCATTTGGGATGCATCTTTATTTTCACCACCTGTTGACTGGTTAGATTGCCTGGGGAAACTGTGAACAGACACTCGCTGCTCACACCTACAGAGTCAGGTGTACGCCTCAAGTGATAGGGCTGACAGTAGTTTGTTCTGTTGTGCTTTTAACTGAACAAGTCATCTAGATTTAAAGCCTGTCAGCCAGAGGGATGGAGAGAGCTAGAGAGAGAGAGAGAGTGAGAGAGAGAGAGAGAGAGAGAGAGAGAGAGAGAGAGAGAGACAGAGAGACGAGAGAGAGAGAGAGAGAGAGTGAGAGAGAGAGAGAGAGAGAGAGAGCGAGAGAGAGAGAGAGAGAGAGAGAGAGAGGAGAGATAGGAGAGAGAGAGTTCCCAGACCTTTCCCAGACATATCTTTGTTCCCGCAGCTGCATCTAAAATTAAACTTGCGTTGCTCACCATTTCTGATCACATTCTGTGCTTCGTGTGTGAGTGTATCTTTTGGTGTGTTGTAGTAGCTCTACCCCAGACTGGCTTTAGAGGAGTAGGAGTGCTTCAAACCAAGCCCACAAATACTAACCCACTGCTACAAAAAGTTCCAGTTCCAGAATGCACTGTCTTTAGAAAACATACAGGGAGTTCTGAGAGAGAGATGCCACCACTGTTCCACTTTAACAACACAATATACAGGGAGCTCTGAGAGAGAGATGCCACCACTGTTCCACTTTAACAACACAATATACAGGGAGCTCTGAGAGAGAGATGCCACCACTGTTCCACTTTAACAACACAATATACAGGGAGCTCTGAGAGAGAGATGCCACCACTGTTCCACTTTAACAACACAATATACAGGGAGCTCTGAGAGAGAGATGCCACCACTGTTCCACTTTAACAACACAATATACAGGGAGCTCTTAGAGAGAGATGCCACCACTGTTCCACTTTAACAACACAATATACAGGGAGCTCTGAGAGAGAGATGCCACCACTGTTCCACTTTAACAACACAATATACAGGGAGCTCTTAGAGAGAGATGCCACCACTGTTCCACTTTAACAACACAATATACAGGGAGCTCTGAGAGAGAGATGCCACCACTGTTTCACTTTAACAACACAATATACAGGGAGCTCTGAGAGAGAGATGCCACCACTGTTCCACTTTAACAACACAATATACAGGGAGCTCTGAGAGAGAGATGCCACCACTGTTCCACTTTAACAACACAATATACAGGGAGCTCTTAGAGAGAGATGCCACCACTGTTCCACTTTAACAACACAATATACAGGGAGCTCTGAGAGAGAGATGCCACCACTGTTCCACTTTAACAACACAATATACAGGGAGCTCTTAGAGAGAGATGCCACCACTGTTCCACTTTAACAACACAATATACAGGGAGCTCTGAGAGAGAGATGCCACCACTGTTCCACTTTAACAACACAATATACAGGGAGCTCTTAGAGAGAGATGCCACCACTGTTTCACTTTAACAACACAATATACAGGGAGCTCTGAGAGAGAGATGCCACCACTGTTCCACTTTAACAACACAATATACAGGGAGCTCTGAGAGAGAGATGCCACCACTGTTCCACTTTAACAACACAATATGTTGATCTTGTTGCATAAACCAATGGTTGTTCCCGAGGCACGTCAGTCCCATAAAGGTCAAAGGGAAACTATTCTAATCAGAGCTTCTTCATACAACAGCAACTCAGTAAGGTCATCTAGTGTCACAACATTCACAACAGGGAGCGAGGGAGTGTGTGTGGTGTGTGGTGTGTGGTGTCTCTTTCTCTGTCATCTCATTTTGTCTCATTTGTGTGCTAGTTTAAGACACACATACTCAAAGATATACACACACTCTCTCCCTATCTCTCCCTCTCTGTCTCTCTCTCTCTCTCTCACACACACACACACACACACACACACACACACACACACACACACACACACACACACACACACACACACACACACACACACACACACACACACACACACACGCACACACACACACACACACACACACACACACGCACACACACGCGCACACACACACACACACACACACACACACACACACACACACACACACACACACACACACATGCACATAAACACACACACACGGCGACACAGTGGTGTGTGACCGGATGATCCTTGGGCCGATTGGCTGCATTGATTATTAGGCCTGAGGAGGCTCGTGGAGTGGCAACAGTAATTATGCCTTTTTGGTGTGGATTAGCTGAGAGAAAAGGTCACCCACTCAACATCCCTGGCAGGACAGGGAGGAGGGAGTGGAGAGGAGAGAAAGGGGGAGAGGGGAGGAGGGGGAGGAAGGGGGTGAGAGGCCATGATAGGCAGGGTCCATACAGACACTTGTTATTCTCACACTAATAAAAACTACACATTCACATTGAGTTTTTCTGTTTTTAGTCTATAGCTAATACGGACTGTACGGCCCTTTATATTAAGCTATAGAGCGCCACCATACTGTGTCTTATGTGAATTTCTCTCTCTCTTCCTCTCTGCAGATTGAGATGGGTTCACAGCCTGAAGTCCAGGGTGTCAGAGTGTTTCTGAGAAGGTCGAGACCTCCAGAGTGTAACCTGGATAAACATCTCTGACAGAGGGAACTAGACCATGCCTTACTTTTTCTTTTTCTTTTGTCTGTCTTCTCATTTTTATCTCCCTGTAGAACTAGTGTGCAGAGGGAAGTCATGTTAGCCTCACTCACTGTTGATGTTGATGGGGAAGCTGTTTGAATTATACTGCCTGGTTCCTTTTGGTGTACTGCAATATGTACAATAATGTAATGAAAGATGTCGATATATTTATGATGAACTGTATGGTAATCTGTTATCAAATGTTTACTGTATAGTCATACATTTTCTCCCTTCTATGTTATGGCTATACCTGGAGTCAAATAAAGGATAACTGAATTATATACAGACTAGATTGTATATTACTTGATTGCATGTCAGTACTTGCCTAACCATCATCAGATCATCCGACTGTGAGACAGGGAGAGGGAGCTCAGTAATTGTGCAGTGCTGCAGCATTCTTAGTGGTGAGATCATGCAAGTGTCTCAAAACTTATCCTAGCTAAAATGCCAGACGAGGAGAAACTTGTGGGTTGTGTAGGTGTGTGTACATGTACAGTACCAGTCAAACGTTTGGACACACCTACTAATGCAGGATTTTCCTTTATTTTTACTATTTTCTACATTGTAGAATAATAGTGAAGACATCAACACTATGACATAACACATATGGAATCATGTAGTAACTAAAAAAGTGTTAAACAAATCAAAATATGTTTTATATTTGATATTCTTCAGAGTAGCCACCCTTTGCCTTGATGACAGCTTTGCACACACTTGGCATTCTCTCAACCAGGTTCATGAGATAGTCACCTGGAATGCAATTCAATTAACAGGTGTGCTTTGTTAAATGTTAATTTGTGGAATTTCTTTCCTTCTAAATGCGTTTGAGCCAATCAGTTCTGTTGTGACAAGGTCGGGGTGGTATACAGAACATAGTCCTATTTTGTAAAAGACCAAGTCCATATTATAGCAAGAACAGCTCAAATAAGCAAAGAGAAATGACAGTCCATCATTACTTTAAGACATGAAGGTCAGTCAACATTTCAAGAACTTTGAAAGTTTCTTCAAGTGCAGTTGCAAAAACCATCTGGCGCTATGATGAAACTGGCTGTCATGAGGACCGCCACAGGAATGGAAGACCCAGAGCTAGCTCTGCTGCAGAGGATAAGTTCATTAGAGTTACTAGTCTCAGAATTTGCAGCCCAAATAAATGCTTCACAGAGTTCAAGGTAACAGACACATCTCAACATCAACTGTTCAGAGGAGACTGTGTGAATCAGGCCTTCATGGTCAAATTGCTGCAAAGAAACCACTACTAAAGGACGCCAATAATAAGAAGAGACTTGCTTGGGCCAAGAAACACAAGCAAATGACATCTTGTTGAGACGCATAGTAGGTGAACGGATGATCTCCGCATGTGTGGTTCCCACTGTGAAGCATGGAGGAGGAGGTGTGATGGTGTGGGGGAGCTTTGCTGGTTACACTGTCTGTGATTCATTTAGAATTCAAGGCGCACTTAAACAGCATGGCTACCACAGCATTCTGCAGTGATACACCTTCCCATCTGGTTTGCGCTTAATGGGACTATCATTTGTTTTTCAACAGGACAATGACCCAAAACACACCTCCAGGCTGTGTAAGGGCTATTTGACCAAGAAGGAGAGTGATGGAGTGCAGCGTCAGATGACCTGTCCTCCACAATCACCCGACCTCAAACCAGATGTTTTGGGATGAGTTGGACCGCAGAGTGAAGGAAAAGTAGCCAACAAGTGCTCAGCATATGTGGGAACACCTTCAAGACTGTTGGAAAAGCATTCCTCATGAAGCTGGTTGAGAGAATGCCAAGAGAGAATGTCAAGGCAAAGGGTGGCTACTTTGAAGAATCTCAAATATAAAATATATTTTGATTTGTTTAACACTTTTGTAGTTTCTACATGATTCCATATGAGTTATTTCATAGTTGTGATGTCTTCACTAATATTCTACAATGTAGAAAATAGTAAAAATGAAGAAAAACTCTGCAGTGAGTCGGTGTGTCCGAACATTTGACTGGTACTGTACATGTGCATGTGTGTGTGCATGCACGTGCTCCCGTCCCTACATGTGTTGTTTTTAAACTGTTGTATTTGACATCTCCAAGTGTGTATATTGTCTGTAAATGTCAGTGAAGATGCCAAGGTACAAAGACATGGAGAAGTGTATTGGTCTGCTGCCTGTGGAAATGACTGAAAGGCAACAGAGCTGGAATCCAAACAGGTAAGGGCCAAATAAACAGAGGTTCACTTCCATCAGCCAAAACCAGCCACCACCAGCCACAACCAGCCACAACCAGCCACAACCAGCCAAAACCAGCCACAACCAGCCACAACCAGCCACAACCAGCCACAACCAGCCAAAACCAGCCACAACCAGCCACAACCAGCCACAACTAGCCAAAACCAGCCAAAACCAGCCACAACTAGCCAAAACCAGCTAAAACCAGCCACAACCAGCCACAACCAGCCAAAACCAGCCACAACTAGCCAAAACCAGCCAAAACCAGCCACAACCAGCCAAAACCAGCCAAAACCAGCCACAACCAGCCACAACCAGCCAAAGCCAGCCACAACCAGCCACAACCAGCCACAACCAGCCACAACTAGCCAAAACCAGCCAAAACCAGCCACAACCAGCCACAACTAGCCAAAACCAGCCAAAACCAGCCAAAACCAGCCACAACCAGCCACAACCAGCCACAACCAGCCACAACCAGCCAAAACCAGCCACAACCAGCCAAATCCAGCCACAACCAGCCCAAACCAGACAAAACCAGCCAAAACCAGCCACAACTTGCCACAACCAGCCACAACCAGCCAAAACCAGCCACAACTAGCCACAACTAGCCACAACCAGCCACAACCAGCCACAACCAGCCAAAACCAGCCACAACTAGCCAAAACCAGCCAAAACCAGCCACAACCAGCCACAACTAGCCAAAACCAGCCAAAACCAGCCAAAACCAGCCACAACCAGCCACAACCAGCCACAGCCATCCAAAACCAGCCAAAACCAGCCACAACCAGCCAAAACCAGCCACAACCAGCCAAAACCAGCCACAACTTGCCACAACCAGCCACAACCAGCCAAAACCAGCCACAACTAGCCACAACTAGCCACAACTAGCCACAACTAGCCACAAGCCACAACAAGCCACCACCAGCCAAAACCCAGAGAGGGGTGAAGTTGTCCCTAGACACTGATCTAAGGTCAGTTTGCTATTTTGGTTTCAATGGTTATGAGATTTAGTTAAAGGAAGCTGATGTCAGATCTGTGTCTAAAGGCTAATTCTGCTTGGAGGTCAAAACTTTCCTGTCGCAACTCTCCTCCCCGTTTGTTTTCACAATGTGACGAGATAGAGCCACACACAAACACAAACAAAGGAAGTGTACTGTTTGGAGCGTAAATGGAACTGGCACAGAAAAGATACATGAAAATAGTACTCCTGTTGTTGTGTAATAGTGAAATATTTATATTTATAGCAGGGTAAGGAAGGTCACCTTGATGCCACCTGCAAGTGTTGAAAGTCTGTGTTGTCCTTGGATCACTTTTACAAGTAAATAGAAACAAATAGGCTATATTTCAGTAATTTGATATGTGATTGATTGTAATTATTTGTAAAATGTTTGACTTCGCTGCCCATTCTGCAATTTTCTTTGGAAAATTTGGTTTAATGTCCATGGAACAAATCTGGTTAGAAATGTTAAATTATTAGAATGGAAATATTTGAAAATGTGATCAATTCATTCAAAGTGTTTGCTTTTAGGTCCAAGGCAATATTAAATTCCCATTTCTGTTACAGTATATCAGTACTGTAGATTATGTTGCCATAGTAGCAGGTTGGTGCGATTTTGTAGAGATTTTGTTATCATGGTATTCATGGTTGCCACAGTCAATAGTTGTGTTAAGATTGTTTTGCCATGGTATCAGTGACCTCTCTACATAGCACCATGACAGACCTAGGATAGACCCAGGATAGACCCATGGACCCTTTCAGAGGAGTCTATCTGGACTCTACAGGGATCCTGCCTTCCAGAGTTCACCAGGGGGTCAAAAGTATCACCACATACATCACAGCTGGAGCAGAATGGCACACATGGTTGCCATGGCAATCAGACATTTTTGCTGCACTAAGCCAAACAGTGGTGGGTGGGTGCTGAGACACAAGAGAAACAGACAGACAAAAAGGATTGTGGGTGTGTGTGTGTGTGTGGTGTGTGTGTATGTGAGTGGTTTGTGTGTGTGTGTGTGTGTGTGTGTGTGTGTGTGTGTGTGTGTGTGTGTGTGTGTGTGTGTGTGTGTGTGTGTGTGTGTGTGTGTGTGTGTTTCCCCTCTTGCCAAGACGCCTATGTGTGTCTTCCATTTTTTGGTTTCTGTTGGCTATCTGTGTTCTCAGCTGCTGTCCAACTACACCGGGAAAGGGGAGCTAATATTAGGATGGCGTACGATTAGACCAATGATTGTCCCTGGACCCATTTAGTTTTAGCATTATTTCTAGATATGGCGCTCCTCCTCTGTTGCCTTATACAGCAAAACTCTAGTGATTTAAATATCCATGGTGAGAATCCTTCATCACCTTGGCAACAAAGCAGCCATGCCCTTCCAACATGTTCCAACATCACCATGGAAAACTGCCTGTTTCCCTGGTAACCAAACCCGCTCACTTTGTCATGGAATGACCTCTAGGTGAGGCCGCTGATTGGTTTCCTGTTCTTCCAGACCAAGCTTTCTGATTGGCTCTCCCTGAGTACAAAGACGAGTTATAAAACGGTAAACGTCAACACTAACTTACACTAAATATAACGCTTTCTACCGAGTATGAAAAATACAGTATGGGGAATCCTTGTTTAGGTTATTATTGTGTAAGGGTCTGCAGGATGTGTACATACACTGTACACATACTTGAGTGGCAAATGTCCTAACAGAGAATGTTCTAGGTATGTGCTTTAGAGACTTGAGGTGCTGTTTCCTTGAATTCCTCAAACACTCACCATGGTAGACATTCTGACCTCTACTGCCCCCAGAAGTAGACAGAGTGTGTGTGTGAGAGAGAGAGACAGAGAGAGAGGGAGAGAGAGAGAGAGAGAGAGAGAGAGAGACAGAGAGAAAGAGAGAAAGAGAGAGAGAGAGAAAGAGAGAGAGAGAAAGAAAGATAAAAAGACGAAGGGAGAAGAAATGTATGCAGAGAGAGAGTGCTAGGAGATATATTTACTGGGGGCAGAACAGTAAGATGGTGACAAGGTAACAAAGGATAGAGTTGTGGAAAGGAGAGAAACGGAGATTGGTAACAGACTGAAAGCGTCAGAAAGAGAGACAGCATAAGAGAAATCACGTAGAGAGAGAAGGACAGACGAGGAATGATAGAGCAAAGAGACAGCGAGAATGCACCTATTCCTATGATCCCCTGTATGAACCAATGGGGAGCTGAGATTCCCATAGGAATTGCTGATGCTAGCTGTAATGCTAACGTAATGCTAGGCTAATGGGTTTGGTGACATATGGAACACAGATTGGAGCAGGGAGCACAGGGAGGGAGCAGCCTAGCATGAAACCACTACCGCCTCCCTCAGGTCAACCCAGGCACTGCAGTAACTGATGTAGAATAAGTGGCCCAAGAAACTCCAGATAGGACCTGGAAGATTATGAAGATGATTCAGTGTTCAATTAGCAACCAATGTTTCTTTGGAATGTTTGATTTGCGTGTTTTAATGAGTACACAGACTGCACTATTGTGAACATACAGTACCAGTCAAAAGTTTGGACACATCTACTCATTCAAGGGTTTTTCATTATTTTTACTATTTTCTACATTGTAGAATAATAGTGAAGACATCAAAACTATGAAATAACACATATGGAATCATATAGTAACTACAAAAGTTTTAAACAAATCAAAATATATTTGTATATTTTAGATTCTTCAAAGTAAATACCCTTTGCATTGATGACAGCTTTGCACACTCTTGGCATTCCCTCAACCAGCTTCACCTGGAATGCTTTTCCAACAGTCTTGAAGGAGTTCCCACATATGCTGATACGGATGGCGTATCACTGCAGCATGCTATGGTAGCCATGCTGGTTAAATGTGCCTTTAATTATAAATAAATCACAGACAGTGTCACCAGCAAAGCTCCCCCACATCATCACACCTCTTCCATGCTTCACGTTGGGAACCACACATGCAGAGATCCTCCACAAATCTCAAATTTGGACTCATCAGAACAAAGGACAGATTTCCACTGGTCTAATGTCCATTGCTTGTGTTTTTTGGCCCAAGCAAGTCTCTTCTTATTATTGGTGTCCTGTAGTAGTGGTTTCTTCGCAGCAATTCGACCATGAAGGCCTGATTCACGCATTCACCTCTGAACAATTGATGTTGAAAACGAATCAACCGCCATTTTATTTAAATTTGCTCCTATCACTTGTATCTGTATTTCCTCCCAGCTCTGTTAGTCGTCTGGCAATCATCTGTCTTGGATTCTTATTGATGATATCACAGTCTCTCTTTTGTGTTTATGGAATCAGGCTGATGCTGTTGTGGGTATAGCCATTTGTGCTCAATAGACCCTGTCATAATCACCGCGATACCATCTGAGTTGATAAAGAGGACGATAGTAGAATCATATGCGTTCTTTTAAAGTTTTTGGTCGAGCACACAGATTTGCAGATGTAATCGGAGGTGCGGTGAAATGCTTATTTTTCGAGCTACAACCGTGCAGCAATATCTAGCAGTACAATAACAATACACATAAAAATATTGTAGTTCTCCAGAAACATCAGAACAAGCAATATCAGAATGAGCAAAGTCAGAATATATATATATATATATATATATATATATATATATATATCAGAACAAGCAATATCAGAATGAGAAAAGTCTGAATATATATATATATATTCTGACTTTGCTCATTCTGATATTGCTTGTTCTGATGTTTCTGGAGAACTAAAATATATATACACTACCATTCAAAAGTTTGGGGTCATTTAGAAATGTCCTTATTTTTTTAAGAAAAGCACATTTCTTTGTCCATTAGAATAACATAAAATTGATCAGAAATACAGTGTAGACACTGTTAATGTTGTAAATGACTTATCTCAGACTGGCCAATAAAAAGAAAAGAGTCAGATGGGCAAAATAACACAGACATTGGACAGAGGAACTCTGCCTAGAAGGCCAGCATCCCGGAGTCACCTCTTCACTGTTGACGTTGAGACTGGTGTTTTGCAGGTACTATTTAATGAAGCTGCCAGTTGAGGACTTGTGAGGCATCTGTTTCTCAAACTAGACACTCTAATGTACTTGTCCTCTTGCTCAGTTGTGCACCGGGGCCTCCCACTTATCTTTCTATTCTGGTTAGAGCCAGTTTGCGCTGTGCTGTGAAGGGAGTAGTACACAGCGTTGTATGAAATCTTCAGTTTCTTGGCAAATTCTCGCATGGAATAGCCTTAATTTCTCAGAACAAGAATAGACTGACAAATTTCAGAAGAAAGTTATTTGTTTCTGGCCATTTCGAGCCTGTAATCGAACCCACAAATACTGATGATCCAGATTCTCAACTAGTCTAAAGAAGGCCAGTTTTATTGCTTCTTTAATCAGAACAACAGTTTTCAGATGTGCTAACTTAAAAGCAAAAGGGTTATCTAATGATCAGTTAGCCTTTTAAAATGATAAACTTGGATTAGCTAACACAACATGCCATTGGAACACATGAGTGAAGGTCGCTGATAATGGGCCTCTGTACGCCTATGTAGATATTCCATAAAAAATCAGCTGTTTCCTGCTACAATAGTCATTTACATCATTAACAATGTCTACACTGTATTTCTGATCGATTTTATGTTATTTTAATAGACAAAAAATTTGCTTTTCTTTCAAAAACAAGGACATTTATTTCTAAGTGACCCCAAACTTCTGAATGGTAGTGTATATACACTGCTCAAAAAAATAAAGGGAACACTTAACCTCTATGGGCTAGGTGGGACGCAAGCGTCCCACCCGTGGTGCACTCCATCAACAGCAGGTGCATTTCAAGAGCGGCAAATTTGAATCCAAATAAATGTCAAAATTCAAATTTTTCAAACATACAACTATTGTACACCCTTTGAAAGATAAACATCTCCTTAATCTAACCACGTTTTACGATTTCAAAAAGGTTTTACGGCGAAAGCATAAATTTAGAGTATGTTAGGACAGTACATTTACAAGAGTTGTGTGTAATGTTTTGTCAATTCAAAGACAGGGTCACCAAAACCATAAAACCAGCTAAAATGATGCACTAACCTTTTACAATCTCCATCAGATGACACTCCTAGGACATTATGTTAGACAATGCATGCATTTTTAGTTCTATCAAGTTCATATTTATATCCAAAAACAGCGTTTTACTATGGCATTGATGTTGAGGAAATCGTTTCCCTCCAATAACCGGCAGTCAAGTCAGCACCACAAATTAAATAATTAAAATTAGAAAACATTGGTAAAATATTATATTGTCATTTAAAGAATTATAGATTTACATCTCTTGAACGCAATCAACTTGCCAGATTTAAAAATAACCTTACTGGGAAATCACACTTTGCAATAATCTGAGCACTGCGCCCAGAAAAATACGCGTTGCGATACAGACTAGCCGTCATGTTGGGGAGATCTAAAATCGAAAATACTATGTAAATAATCCATTACCTTTGATTCTCTTCATCAGATGTCACTTCCAGGTATCACAGGTCCATAACGAATGTAGTTTTGTTCAAAAAAGCTCATCATTTATGTCCAAAAATCTCCGTCTTGTTAGCACATGATCTAAGCCCGCCGGACTTCACTTCATGAACGAGGGGAAAAAATATATTTACGTTCGTTCAAACATGTCAAACGTTGTATAGCATAAATCATTAGGGCCTTTTTAACCAGAACATGAATAATATTCAAGGTGGACGAATGCATTCTCTTTTATAACGTATTGGAACGAGGGTACCCAACATGAACTCGCGCGCCAGGTGTCTAATGGGCCATCATCGTTCCATGGCTCTTGTTCGGTCAGATCTCCCTCCAGAAGACTCAAAACACTTTGTAAAGGCTGGTGACATCTAGTGGAAGCAATAGGAAGTGCCAAAATATTCCTCAGCCCCTGTGTTTTTCAATGGCATAGGTTTAAAGGTAATACAACACATCAGGTATCCACTTCCTGTCAGAAAATGTCTCAGGGTTTTGCCTGCCAAATGAGTTCTGTTATACTCACAGACACCATTCAAACAGTTTTAGAAACTTTAGGGTGTTTTCTATCCATATATAATAAGTATATGCATATTCTAGTTACTGGGTAGGATTAGTAACCAGATTAAATCGGGTACATTTTTTTATCCAGCCGTGCAAATACTGCCCCCTAGCCCTAACATTAAACAACACAATGTAACTCCAAGTCAATCACACTTCTGTGAAATCAAACTGTCAACTTAGGAAGCAACACTGATTGACAATAAATTTCACATGCTGTTGTGCAAATGGAATAGACAACAGGTGGAAATTATAGGCAATTAGCAAGACACCCCCAATAAAGGAGTGGTTCTGCAGGTGGTGACCACAGACCACTTCTCAGTTCCTATGCTTCCTGGCTGATGTTTTGGTCACTTTTGAATGCTGGCGGTGCTTTCACTCTAGTGGTAGCATGAGACGGAGTCTACAACCCACACAAGTGGCTCAGGTAGTGCAGCTCATCCAGGATGGCACATCAATGCGAGCTGTGGCAAGAAGGTTTGCTGTGTCTGTCAGCGTAGTGTCCAGAGCATGGAGGCGCTACCAGGAGACAGGCCAGTACATCAGGAAACGTGGAGGAGGCCGTAGGAGGGCACCAACCCAGCAGCAGGACCGCAACCTCCGCCTTTGTGCAAGGAGGAGCAGAAGAAGCACTGCCAGAGCCCTGCAAAATGACCTCCAGCAGGCCACAAATGTGCATGTGTCTGCTCAAACGGTCAGAAACAGACTCCATGAGGGTGGTATGAGGGCCCGACGTCCACAGGTGGGGATTGTGCTTACAGCCCAACACCGTGCAGGACGTTTGGCATTTGCCAGAGAACACCAAGATTGGCAAATTCGCCACTGGCGCCGTGTGCTCTTCACAGATGAAAGCAGGTTCACACTGAGCACGTGACAGACGTGACAGAGTCTGGAGATGCCGTGGAGAACGTTCTGCTGCTTGCAACATCCTCCAGCATGACCGGTTTGGCGGTGGGTCAGTCATGGTGTGGGGTGGCATTTCTTTGGGGAGCCGCACAGCCCTCCATGTGCTCGCCAGAGGTAGCCTGACTGCCATTAGGTACCGAGATGAGATCCTCAGACCCCTTGTGAGACCATATTCTGGTGCGGTTGGCCCTGGGTTCCTCCTAATGCAAGACAATGCTAGACCTCATGTGGCTGGAGTGTGTCAGCAGTTCCTACAAGAGGAAGGCATTGATGCTATGTACTGGCCCCCACGTTCCCCAGACCTGAATCCAATTGAGCACATCTGGGACATCATGTCTCGCTCCATCCACCAACGCCACGTTGCACCACAGACTGTCCAGGAGTTGGCGGATGCTTTAGTCCAGGTCTGGGAGGAGATCCCTCAGGAAACCATCCGCCACCTCATCAGGAGCATGCCCAGGCGTTGTAGGGAGGTCATACAGGCACGTGGAGGCCACACACACTACTGAGCCTCATTTTGACTTGTTTTAAGGACATTACATCAAAGTTGGATCAGCCTGTAGTGTGGTTTTCCACTTTAATTTTGAGTGTGACTCCAAATCCAGACCTCCATGGGTTGATAAATTGGATTTCCATTGATTATTTTTGTGTGATTTTGTTGTCAGCACATTCAGCTATGTAAAGAAAAAAAGTATTTAATAAGATTATTTCATTAATTCAGATCTAGGATGTGTTATTTTAGTGTTCCCTTTATTTTTTTGAGCAGTGTATATATATATATATATATGGTGTGAATAGACAGTGTGGACAGTATATGAATAGAAAAGTTGTGTACAGCAGCAGTTATATAGGATGAGCCTTGACTAGAATACAGTATATACATATAAAGTGTGTAAAACCGTATGATGGCATGGAGATTGAAGCTGTTTCTCAATCTCTGCCTTCTAGATGGTAGCGGGGTGAACAGGGCGTGTCTCGGGTGGCTGAGGTCCTTGATGATCTTCTTGCCTCCCTACATTCTTAGAAAAAAAGGTTCTCTCTACACTGAACGAAAATATAAAGCAACATGTAAAGTGTTGGTCCCATGTTTCATGAGCTGAAATAAAATTTTGTGCACAAATTAGTTTACATCCCTGTTAGTGAGCATTTCTCCTTTGTCAAGATAATCCATCCACCTGACAGGCGTGGCATATCAAGAAGCTGATTAAACAGCATGATCATTACACAGGTGCACCTTGTGCTGCCACGGGGACAATAAAAGGCCACTCTAAAATGTGCAGATTTGTGACACAACACAATGAATGCCACAGA
Organism: Salmo salar; assembly: GCF_905237065.1. Lineage (NCBI taxonomy): Eukaryota > Metazoa > Chordata > Actinopteri > Salmoniformes > Salmonidae > Salmo > Salmo salar. Next base: position 28,208,618 of record NC_059468.1, on the reverse strand, counting down.
TGTCTCAAGTTTTGAAGGAGTGTGTAGTATGCATGCTGACTGCAGGAATGTCCACCAGAGCTGGTGCCAAAGAATTGAATGTTAATTACTATATCATAAGCAGCCTCCAATGTCATTTTAGAGAATTTTGCAGTAAGTCCAACCTGCCTCACAACCGCAGACCACGTGTAACCACACCAGCCAAGGATCTCCACATCCGGCTTCTTCACCTGCGGTATCGTCTGAGACCAGTCATCCAGACAGCAGATGAGTTTTTCTTTCTTTCTTTTTTTAACCTTTATTTAACTAGGCAAGTCAGTAAAGAACAAATTCTTATTTACAATTACGCCTACCAAAAGGCAAAAGGCCTCCTACGGGGACAGGGGCTGGGATTAAAAATAAAAATAAAAATAAATTAAATAAAAATAGCATGGCAGCAACACAACATGACAACAACATGATAAGCAGCACAACATGGTAGCAGCACAAAACATGGTACAAACATTATTGGGCACAGGCAACAGCACAAAGTGCAAGAAGGTAGAGACGACAATGCATCACGCAAAGCAGCCACAACTGTCAGTAAGAGTGTCCATGATTGAGTCTTTGAATGAAGAGATTGAGATAAAACTGTCCAGTTTGAGTGTTTGTTGCAGCTCGTTCCAGTCGCTAGCTGCAGCGAACTGAAAAGAGGAGCGACCCAGTGATGTGTGTGCTTTGGGGACCTTTAACAGAATGTGACTGAGAAAATGTGTCGGCACAACCAAAGAATATTTGCACAAACTGTCACGAACCGTCTCAGGAAGCTCATCTGCTCGTCGTCCTCACCAGGGTCTTGACCTGACTGCCGTTTGGCGTCGTAACCTCATGGTTCACCATGATAATGCATGGCCCCATGTCAACAGGCTGATCATCTCCATGCGAAGGAGATGTGTCGCGCTGAATGAAGCAAATGGTGGTCACACCAGATACTGACTGGTTTTCTGTGTTCCCAGTCATTTGAAATCCATAGATTAGGACATCATTCATTTATTTCAACTGACTGATTTCCTTATATGTAACTCAGTTAAATCTTTGAAATTGTTGCGTTAATATTTTCGTTCAGTGTAGAACCTAAAAGGGTTCTTCCGCTGCCCCCTAGGAGAACCTTTTGAAAAACCCTTTTTGGTGCTAGGTAGAACACTTTTGGGTTCCATGTAGGACCCTTTCCACAGTGTTCTCTCTCTCTCTCTCTCTCTCTCTCTCTCTCTCTCTCTCTCTCTCTCTCTCTCCAGTCGTATCAACAGAGAGTAACACTGCCTCCTATGGCTGTATGGGGTAAATGTGTCAGATGAATGATGTCAAACTGACATATTTATATTCATCTAACACCCCGGGAGAAGGAGAACGATTCTATAGGAGCAGAATGCTATTGTGTGTGTGTGTGTGTGTGTGTGTGTGTGTGTGTGTGTGTGTGTGTGTGTGTGTGTGTGTGTGTGTGTGTGTGTGTGTGTGTGTGTGTGTGTACTATAATGGGGTTGTTTCAGATGGGGGTCATTCCCTGGTCACTCGTTCAGGCCCCAGGATGATGAATGAAGAAGAGAAGAAGAGAGAGAACAACTAAGAAAGGTAAAGTTTCAGAAGAAACTTCATTGAATGCAAAATACTTTTGAAACATTTGTGGCTTCTTGCAGTGTGCATACATACAAATGAAGATACATTCCAAAAACATAAGTTAATTGTCCAAAAAAGGAACAAATTGAATAAGTCAATAATCCATTCAATATTACTTGTTGCTGCCGCTGTTGTAATTCTCTGGGTCTACACTACAGGGAGAGAGAGAGGGGGGGCACTGTTGGTCAGTCAGTGGCAAATTATTTTATCAGGACCTGAGAGACAAGTGGACGTTTTACAAGCATGCCAGAAGTAAGAACTCTCTCTCTGTCACACACACACACACACACACACACACACACACACACACACACACACACACACACACACACACACACACACACACACACACACACACACACACACACACACACACACACACACACACACTCGTATCGCCTCTTTTAAGCTGAGATAATCCATTCTGGAGGCATTGTGTTTAGTTTGGACTCCAGACCAGAAGGTCAAAGACATCTGACTCAAGCAGGAAGTATCAGCATTAAGCAGACAGGAAGTACACATATCAAACAGGAAGGACATCTCTCAGAGGACGTCACTGACAACCACAGGATTCACAGCCCCCATTGTCTGTCAGCATGTCCTAAATGGATGGTGTTACAGCAGAAGTGTGTCTGTTTTGTTGTGTGTCTAATTTTCTTGTGTCTGATTTTGGCCACATAAGTGCTGTGTGTGTTGTACCACAACAATGACTGTGATTGTGTGTGTCTTGGCACTTGCTGTGTGTGTTTGTGTGACTGCCTGCGAGGTTGTATGTGTGTCTGTGTGCCTTTGAGAGTTTGACTGTGTATCAGACAGCATGGTCAGGGAGAGGTGCATTGTGGGATCGATGTCCACACCTTGTCCTAAATTATTCATCCTGTCAGGCGGTCTGTCCACCATCGCCGTGGAAACAGCTGACCATGAGCTTTACCTCCGTCCCCACGGATACACTTCTCCATCCCTTCCTCCTCACTCTCACTTCCTCTCTCTCTCTCACTCTCTCTCGCTCTCTCTCTCTCTCTATCTCACTCTCTCTCTCTAACTCTCTCTATCTCTCTCTCTCTCGCTCGTTCTCTTTCTCTCGCTCTCTCTAGTGGCCCAAGTCAATATTTCCTGCTTCACATAATCCTTGTGTCCAATGTGTGTGTGTGTGTGTGTGTGTGTGTGTGTGTGTGTGTGTGTGTGTGTGTGTGTGTGTGTGTGTGTGTGTGTGTGTGTGTGTGTGTGTGTGTGTGTGTGTGTGTGTGTGTGTGAGGTGTGTGAGGTGTGTGAGGTGTGTGAGGTGTGTGTTTGCGAGCATCTAAACATGTGTGTGCATGCATTTGTGCTTGCGTGTGTTAATGGTGTGTGTTTATGCGGATCTTAATGTGTATGTGTGTGTGTGTGTGGCTGACTAGGTACCTGTGAGTCAGTGGTTGTGACATAGCCCATACATCACGACTGGAGCCTGTTTGATTACAGGCTGAGGGGTTGGGTGATTAATGGCTTGATTCAGCTTCCTGGCCTGAGTTTTGACACCTGGTCACTGAGCATCTGTACTCGCAGCCCTTAGCCCACCAATCCTACCCTCAGCCCTTGAGTCCAGGCATATCCTACAGCCCTTAACCCACCAATCCCACCCTCAGCCCTTGAGTCCAGGCATATCCTACAGCCCTTAACCCACCAATCCCACCCTCAGCCCTTGAGTCCAGGCATATCCTAAAGCCCTTAGCCCCCAGCCCCTGATCCCTCTCCTGGCATACCTTTAACTCACCTTCCAAGCACCCCCTTTAAATATATCAAAACCCTCTATCTCAATCACCTCCACCTCCTATTACAGTATCCTGCATCATGACAGCATCACTGCATTTCCATGTCCTATTACAGTATCCTGCTTCCCGACAGCATCACTGCATCTCCATGTCCTATTACAGTATCCTGCCTCCCGACAGCATCACTGCATCTCCATGTCCTATTACAGTATCCTGCTTCCCGACAGCATCACTGCATCTCCATGTCCTATTACAGTATCCTGCCTCCCGACAGCATCACTGCATCTCCATGTCCTATTACAGTATCCTGCCTCCCGACAGCATCACTGCATCTCCATGTGCTATTACAGTATCCTGCCTCCCGACAGCATCACTGCATCTCCATGTGCTATTACAGTATCCTGCATCACGACAGCATCACTGCATCTCCATGTGCTATTACAGTATCCTGCATCACAACAGCATCACTGCATCTCCATGTGCTATTACAGTATCCTGCATCACTGTACCTTTCCCAATCAGTTTCTAATTGTCCTCAAAAATGTCTAACCGGCCTACCTCTCACCATCCATCTCACTTCCTCCTGCTTTCTCTTCCACAGTCTCAGATCGTAAACCCCCACCCCCACACCACTTCTAATGGTCCTCCAAATCTCCACCCCCCACCTTTCACCTCCAGATCTAAGCCCCCAAAGCCCAATGCACCCCTTAAATCCAAGAACCCCCCTGCTACCCCCAACCTCATAGTCATCCAATCCCCTTGTGTGCCCCCATAAAGAATACAAGGCCTTTTAACAACCTCTCTGTTCCCCTAACAACCATCTTTCTGCCCCAGGACACACACTCTACCTCTGATCTCTTCACCTCTCCAATCAACCCCACCCCTTAATCCAGATATTCCACAGTCCCTCCTACCCCACTAGCTCTCCTGCTAGAGAGAGAGAGAGAGAGATGATCAACATTCCAAAAATATCCTTTCAATTCTACAACCACCTAAAAAGAAGTGATTCCTAAACCTTCCATAACAAAGCCATCACCTACAGAGAAATGAACCCAGAGAAAAGTCCCTCAGCTAGATCCGGTGTTCTGTTCACAAACACAAACAGACCCCACAGAGTCCCAGGACAGCAACACAATTAGACCCAACCAAATTATGAGAAAACAAAAAGATAATTACTTGACATATTGGAAAGAATCAACGACTAAAAAACTGCAAATTTTAATGTTATTTGTCACTAAACAGAGAGTACCTGATCACTGTGACTGACCCAAACTTAAGAAAAGTTTTTACTTTGTACAGACTCACTGAGCGTGGACTTGCTATTGAGAGAGGCTGCCTTAGGCAGACCTGGTTCTCAATAGAAGACAGGCTATGTGCCCACTGCCCAGAAAAATAGGTGAAAACCGTGCTGCACTTCCTAACCGCCTGCCAAAATGTATGAACATATTAGAGACACATATTTCCCTAAGATTACACAGACCTTGTCACGTCCTGACCAGTATAAGGGGTTATTTGTTATTGTAGTTTGGTCAGGACGTGGCAGGGGTGTGTTTGTTCAGAGTGTTTCGGGGTTTGTTGGGTTATGTTCTTGTTAGTCTATTTCTATCTGGTGTTCTAGTATGTCTATTTCTATGTGGTGTTTGTTGGGTTGACCTTCAATTGGAAGCAGCTGCTCCTAGTTGCTTCTAATTGAAGGTCCTATTTAAGAGGGGTGTTTTTCTATGGGATTTGTGGGTAGTTGTTCCTTGTTTAGTGTTTGTTGCACCTGACAGGACTGTGTCGTTTTGTTCTCTTTTGTACACATATTTAGTTGTTTCTCCTTCTTCAAAATAAAAAGATGAGTATACATATTCCCGCTGCGTATTGGTCAAATCCTTACGACAACCGTGACAGACCCACAAAGATTTTGAAAACAAATCCAATCTTGATAAACTCCCATATCTACTGGGTGAAGTAACACAGTGTTCCATCACAGCAGCAAGATGTGTGACCTGTTGCCACAAGAAAAGGGCAGCAGTGAAGAACAAACACCTTTGTAAATACAACCTATATTTAAGTTTATTTATTTTCCCTTTACTACTTTAACTATTTGCACATTGTTACAACACTTTATATAGCAATGATATAACACTTGAAATGTCTATATTATTTAAAACGTTTGTGTGTAATGTTTACTGTTTAATGTTTACGTCACGGTTTGCTGTTTTCGTTATTTCAAGTTTTGGTGTTTTGCATTACGTATCACGGTTAAATAAAGACGTGGAACTACAAACATGCTGCACTTTGGTCCGATCCTTTAAACAGCCGTGACAGAAACTTAATAAGAGACAGAAAGACTGAGAAGACAGAGACACAGGGACACATAGTAAGAGACAGAAAGACTGAGAAGACAGAGACACAGGGACACATAGTAAGAGACAGAAAGACTGAGAAGACAGAGACACAGGGACACATAGTAAGAGACAGAAAGACTGAGAGACAGAGACACAGGGACACATAGTAAGAGACAGAAAGACTGAGAAGACAGAGACACAGGGACACATAGTAAGAGACAGAAAGACTGAGAAGACAGAGACACAGGGACACATAGTAAGAGACAGAAAGACTGAGAAGACAGAGACACAGGGACACATAGTAAGAGACAGAAAGACTGAGAGACAGAGACACAGGGACACATAGTAAGAGACAGAAAGACTGAGAGACAGAGACACAGGGACACATAGTAAGAGACAGAAAGACAGACAGAGGAACACCTAGTAAGATACAGAAAGACAGACAGAGGAACACCTAGTAAGATACAGAAAGACAGACAGAGGAACACCTAGTAAGATACAGAAAGACAGACAGAGGAACACCTAGTAAGATACAGAAAGACAGACAGAGGAACACCTAGTAAGATACAGAAAGACAGACAGAGGAACACCTAGTAAGATACAGAAAGACAGACAGAGGAACACCTAGTAAGATACAGAAAGACAGACAGAGGAACACCTAGTAAGATACAGAAAGACAGACAGAGGAACACCTAGTAAGATACAGAAAGACAGAGACACAGGGAAACATAATAAGAGCCAAAAAGACTGCGATGGCCAGAGAAAGAGAGAGCCAGCGAAAGATTTAAAGGAAGAGAGGTAGAGAGAGAGGAGAGAGAAGACATACTGCGTGTCTGTGTGTCCCCTGGCCCTCTCCTCTCTCCACTATGGCATGCGGTCCAGGATGAGAGATGGTGCTGCCAGTGATCGGTTCACTCTACAGCCCAGACCTGGACTCTGCTGCTCCACCACCATTCCCTGCTGAAACCATTAGTGTGGGCATTAAACACCATTAGAGCACACACACAGACACATAAAAAACACAAACAGGCGCACACACACACTCACACTTAAACACACACGCACACACACTCACACTTAAACACACACACACACACACACTCACACTTAAACACACACACACTCACACTTAAACACACACACACACACACATACACACTCACACTTAAACACACACTCACACTTAAACACACACACACATCACACATAAACACAGGTGCACACACACCTGGGTGCATGCATAAGCTCACGTGCACACACACCCACACAAACACTTAGAGCGCAGAACAAAGGAGAGAGAGACCGCCAAACAGACGGGCCACTGCTTCAGGAGAGAAGGAGAGAGAGACCGCCAAACAGACGGGCCACTGCTTCAGGAGAGAAGGAGAGAGAGACCGCCAAACAGACGGGCCACTGCTTCAGGAGAGAAGGAGAGAGAGACCGCCAAACAGACGGGCCACTGCTTCAGGAGAGAAGGAGAGAGAGACCGCCAAACAGACGGGCCACTGCTTCAGGAGAGAAGGAGAGAGAGACCGCCAAACAGACGGGCCACTGCTTCAGGAGAGAAGGAGAGAGAGACCGCCAAACAGACGGGCCACTGCTTCAGGAGAGAAGGAGAGAGAGACCGCCAAACAGACGGGCCACTGCTTCAGGAGAGAAGGAGAGAGAGACCGCCAAACAGACGGGCCACTGCTTCAGGAGAGAAGGAGAGAGAGATCGCCAAACAGACGGGCCACTGCTTCAGGAGAGAAGGAGAGAGAGACTGCCAAACAGACGGGCCACTGCTTCAGGAGAGAAGGAGAGAGAGACCGCCAAACAGACGGGCCACTGCTTCAGGAGAGAAGGAGAGAGAGACCGCCAAACAGACGGGCCACTGCTTCAGGAGAGAAGACTGTAGTAGTAATACACCATTCAGTTGATCTGATCAATAAATAGATTTGGCAGCTATACTGTAAAGGATGTCTTCATTCTCTCTGCAGTGAAACTTGGCTTGACAAGGTGTGTCTGTGTGTTTGTTTGTTTGTGTGTGTGTGTGTGTGTGTGTGTGTGTGTGTGTGTGTGTGTGTGTGTGTGTGTGTGTGTGTGTGTGTGTGTGTGTGTGTGTGTGTGTGTGTGTGTGTGTGTGTGTGTGTGTGTGTGTGTGTGTGTGCATGCATGTTGCGCGCCCCTTGTTCCAGTTAGTGACAAGCAGGACACTGTGACACCTGGAAGAGGACTCACCTGCGTTGGTGGATTTGGCTGGACTAGTCTCCAACAGAGCTACAGTGTGTGTGTGTGTGTGTGTGTACAGTAGAGAGAGAGTTTGGCCAACAGGCTGGATGCGATGTTGCTGCCTTTGAGCATCAGACATTATATCACCTACATGAGGAAGGTTTTAGTTTTAGCATTTTGACCGACAGACTAACGTCCTGTCCAGAAACAAGAGATAGGCTCCTGCCCTATCGCTGTAAAAAGTGGGACAGCACTGTTGTTCATCTGAAGTGCTTTTTCTGAATGGTATGATTCAAAATTACATTTTGGTTCATTCAACCTATTCCTTCTTTAAATGTTACCACCTATTTCTCCCCAATTTCGATCTTGTCTTATCGCTGAAACTCCCCAACTGGCTTAGGACGCGAATGTCGAGTCATGCGTCCCCCGAAACATGACACTTCCCCTGAACCCGGAAGCCAGCCACACCAACGTGTTGGAGGAAACACTGTTCAACTGACGACCGAGGTCAGCCTGCAGGTAAGGAAACACTGTTCAACTGACGACCAAGATCAGCCTGCAGGTAATGAAACACTGTTCAACTGACGACCGAGGTCAGCCTGCAGGCAATGAAACACAATTCAACTGACGACCGAGGTCAGCCTGCAGGTAATGAAACACAGTTCAACTGACGACCGAGGTCAGACTGTAGGTAATGAAACACAGTTCAACTGACGACCGAGGTCAGCCTGCAGGTAATGAAACACAGTTCAACTGACGACCGAGGTCAGACTGTAGGTAATGAAACACAATTCAACTGACGACCGAGGTCAGCCTGCAGGTAATGAAACACTGTTCAACTGACGACCGAGGTCAGCCTGAAGATATTGAAACACAATCAACTGACGACCGAGGTCAGCCTGCAGGTATTGAAACACTGTTCAACTGACGACCGAGGTCAGCCTGCAGGTAATGAAACACTGTTCAACTGACGACCGAGGTCAGCCTGCAGGTAATGAAACACTGTTCAACTGACGACCGAGGTCAGCCTGCAGGTAATGAAACACAATTCAACTGACGACCGAGGTCAGCCTGCAGGTAATGAAACACTGTTCAACTGATGACCGAGGTCAGCCTGCAGGTAATGAAGCACAGTTCAACTGATGACCGAGGTCAGCCTGCAGGTAATGAAACAAAATCAACTGACGACCGAGGTCAGCCTGCAGGTAATGAAGCACAGTTCAACTGACGACCGAGGTCAGCCTGCAGGTAATGAAACACTGTTCAACTGACGACCGAGGTCAGACTGTAGGTAATGAAACACAATTCAACTGACGACCGAGGTCAGCCTTTTCAACCACTCCACACATTTCTTGTTAACAAACTATAGTTTTGGCAAGTCGGTTAGGACATCTACTTTGCACAAGATTTTTCCAACAATTGTTACTTTAACAGACAGATTATTTCACTTATATTTCACTGTATCACAATTCCAGTGGGTCAGAAGTTTACATACACTAAGTTGACTGTGCCTTTAAACAGGTTGGAAAAGTCCCGAAAAGGATGTCATGGCTTTAGAAGCTTCTGATAGGCTAATTGACATCATTTGAGTCAATTGGAGGTGTACTTGTGGATGTATTTCAAGGCCTCTTTGCTTGACATCATGGGAAAATCAAAAGAAATCAGCCAAGACCTCAGAAAAAAAATTGTAGACCTCCACAAGTCTGGTTCATCCTTGGGAGCAATTTCCAAATGTCTGAAGGTACCACGTTCATCTGTACAAACAATAGTACGCAAGTATAAACACCATGGAACTACGCAGCCGTCATACCGCTCAGGAAGGAGACGCGTTCTGTCTCCGAAAGATGAACGTACTTTGGTGCGAAAAGTGCAAATCAATCCCCGAACAACAGCAAAGGACCATGTGAAGATGCTGGAGGAAACAGGTGCAAAAGTATCTATATGCACAGTAAAACTAATCCTATATCGACATAACCTGAAAGGCTGCTCAGCAAGGAAGAAGCCACTGTTCCAAAAACGCCATAAAAAAGCCAGACTACAGTTTGCAACTGCACATGGGGACGAAGATCGTACTTTTTGGAGAAATATCCTCTGGTCTGCTGAAACAAAAATATAACTGTTTGGTCATAATGACCATCGTTATGTTTGGAGGAAAAAGGGGGAGGCTGCAAGCCGAAGAACACCATCCCAACCGTGAAGCACAGGGGTGGCAGCATCATGTTGTGGGGGTGCTTTGCTGCAGGAGGGACTGGTGCCTTCACAAAAGGAAGGAAAATTATGAGGGAGGAAAATTATGTGGATATATTGAAGCAACATCTCAAGACATCAGTCAGGAAGTTAAAGCTTGGTAGCAAATGGGTCTTCCAAATGGACAATGACTTCCAAAGTTGGGGCAAAATGGCCTAAGGACAACAAAGTCAAGGTATTGGAGTGGCCATCACAAAGCCCTGACCTCAATCCTACAGAATATTTGTGGGCAGAACTGAAAAAGCGTGTGCGAGCAAGGAGGCCTACAATCCTGACTCAGTTTCATCAGCTCTGTCAGGAGGAATGGGCCGAAATTCACCCAACTTATTGTGGGAAGCTTGTGGAAGGCTACCCGAAACGTTTGACCCAAGTTAAACAATTTAAAGGCAATGCTACCAAATACTAATTGAGTGTATGTTAACTTCTGACCCACTGGGGAGTTGATAGAAGAAATACAAGCTGAAATAAATCATTCTCTCTACTATTATTCTGACATTTCATATTCTTAAAATAAAGTGGTGATCCTAAATGACCTAAGACAGGGAATTTTTACTCAGATTAAATGTCAGGAATTGTGAAAAACTGAGTATAAATGTATTTGACTATGGTGTATGTAAACTTCCGACTTCAACTGTATGTTCACTGACAGTGCTGAATCTTAAATGATATCTGTGTAAGTAATGTGATATTTAATCACCTGCAAAGGTTTCCATTGATGAGATGGTCTCCATTTGGTTACTATACTGTAACCAGTTAATGTGAAAGTCTTTTGTAAAGAAGGTGTTTGGAGTCATTATTTTATGTTGTGGAACCAACTTAATATCATGATGAACAGGAAATGTATTTAATTGCTTGTAACCCAATTGGCTATGAATCATCTATTTGGTTTCAACAAATTTCATTTTTTTCAATTGAGAAAGCTTAACTAATTTACTTGTATCCAGCTAGGCGTTGGCTCTGGGAGCTAACATCAAGTCTCAGGCAACATTCACTAATCAAGTACAAGTGTAGTATCACTGCACTACTTCCTATCCTGAGTCCCTCTTCTCCTCAGACTGAGCTAGTGATCACCGACAGATATTATCCTGCTGTCAGATCTGATATCCACTACTCAGGTCTGGAGTGTGTCAGTCTCTCAGACCCTGGTGAAGGAAGGAGCGTGGCGTGCTAACCAGCGAGGTGCTATCAGAAGCTAATAAATCATCTGCGGTTTTATTTCACATTTATTCTGGCTGTAATGAAGACGCGATGGCCTCCGGGCAATAACCGATGGCGACAGGGTGACACTGATGAATGGTTGAAGGTGTGTTCGTTACAGTCGGAGGGAGAGGGAGAAGACTGTCAGGCTTCAAGGCTTCAACAGGGATCTGTGTGTGTGTGTGTGTGTGTGTGTGTGTGTGTGTGTGTGTGTGTGTGTGTGTGTGTGTGTGTGTGTGTGTGTGTGTGTGTGTGTGTGTGTGTGTGTGTGTGTGTGTGTGTGTGTGTGTGTGTGTGTGTGCGTGTGCGTGTCCATCTGTGTGTTTATCTAAAATGAATATCTATATGTAGTTTAGACGTCAGCGAGACATTAGTACAGCAGTCTATCAGCAGCTGCTTTTTATGGCAGATCTGAATCTACTCTGTTGTGACACTACACTGAAATCACTGAATTCATTTCCATATCATCATCCTCATGTGGCTAGGGGCTGATAAGAATTAGATTTGTGGAAGAAGAGAAGAGAGCGGGAGGGAAAGAGAGAGAGAGAGAATAGAGAAAGGGGGGAGAGTAAGACACAGACATGGAGAGAGAGAGGGAAAGAGAGAAATAGAGAGGGAGTGAGTGAGAGAGTTGGAAAGAGAGAGATATCGAAAAAGAGAGAGCGCACTACATTGCTGTCTGCAATAAGATGAGGGACAGTGTCTGACAGACCTACCTACACATGTCCTCTATACCATTGTTATTGTCCATTATATGGTTATTTTTACCACTGATTATGCTTGTTACTGATTGTTCCGCTGACAATCTTGATTATTATTATGCTAATATTGTAAATGAATCACTTAATCTCCAAAGTAAACTTTGGCAATATGTAAATTGTTACGTCATGCCAATAAAGCTTTGAATTGAATTGAATTGAATTGAATTGAATTGAATTGAATTGAGAGAGAGAGAGAGAGAGAGAGAGAGAGAGAGAGAGAGAGATGCTCTGCTCTGTGATGGTCCAGGCCTAAACCGCACAAAACAACACTATGGAGCACAAAGCTTTTACTATCTCATTCTGGAATATATAAGGTCTGAGGTCATCTGCCTAAAGAGCAGGAACACAGACAAAAAATACAGACATTGTCATCCTGCAAGAAACATAGTATAGAGGAGATGGACGCACTGATTGCCGTCTAGGTTACAGAGAGCTGGTAGTCCCATCCACCAAACTGCCAGATGTGAAACAGAGAAGAGACTCAGGGGTATGCTAATTTGGTATAGAGCAGACCTAACCCACTCTATTAAATTAGTCAAAACAGGAACATTTTACATCTGGTTAGAAATTAATAAGGAAATTAACTCATAAGAGAAAAATGTCCTCATGTGTGCTACATATATCCACCCAATAGAATCTCCATATTTTAACGATGACAGCTTCTCCATCCTAGAGGGGGAGACAAACCATTTCCAGGCCCAGGGACTTGTACTAGTCTGTGGCGACCTAAATTCCAGAACTGGACAAGAACCTGAAACTCTCAGCACACAGGGGGACAAACACCTACCTGGAGGTGACAGGATTCCCTCCCCCATATGCCCTCCTAGACACAACTATGACAACACAACCAACAAAAACAGGTCACAAGTCCTGCTGCTCTGTCGCACGCTGGGTATGTACATAGGCAAAGGTTGGCTTCGCGGAGACTCCTATGGTAGGTACACCTACAGCTCATCCCTTGGCAGTAGTAATGTAGAATACTTTATCACTGATCTCAGCCCAGTTTCTCAGAGACTTCACAGTCACCCCAAAAACACCCCTATCAGATCACCGCAAAATCCCAGTCTACTTGAACAGAGCAATACTCAGTCATGAGGCATCAAAGCCAAAGGAACTGCACAATATTTAGAAATGCTATAGATGGAAAAACAATTAGAAAACAATACATTCAATCCGTTTGAGACAACTTCCTGGACAAAATATTTCACTGTTGTAGTGAAGGTGTAAACCTACCAGTAGAAAGCCTAAACAGTATTTTTGCAGACAACCTTAGAAAATGTAAAACAATGACAAATGGCTTGATGAAGAATGCAAAAACCTAAGAAAGAAATTGATAAACCTATCCAACCAAAAACATGGAGACCTACGGCTTCACTATGGTGAATAACTAAAACAATACGTAAAAACAAATTAGCTGAATGTAATTGAAGAATGTATAGAATCTAACCACTTCTGAGAAAATTGGAACACACTAAACAAACAACAACACCAACAGTTACAGTGCATTTGGAAAGTATTCAGACCCCTTGACTTTTTCCACATTTTGTTACGTTACACCCTTATTCTAAAATGGATTCAATAGTTTCTTCCCCTCATCAATTTACACACAATACCCCATAATGACAAAGAAAAATAGTTTAACATTTTTTTATTGCAAATGTATTAAAAATAAAAAACTGAAAAATCACAAAGTCAAGGAGTCTGAATACTTTCCGAATGCACTGTATCTTTCCAAAACAAAGATGTATGGGTAAACCACTTCTCCAATCTTTTTGGCTCTTTAACAAAGAACAAACAGCAAAAACATATACATGATCAATTACAAATCTTAGAATCAACTATTAGATGAGCAAAACACACTGGATTTTCCAATTACCTTGAATGAACTACACGACAAAATACAAACCTTCCAAACCCCCAAAAAGCATGTGGTGTTGATGGTATCCTAAATTAAATATTAAAATATACAGACCAAAAATTCCAATTGGCTATACTAAAACTCTTTAATATCATCCTCAGCTCTGGCATCTTCCCCAATATCTGGAACCAAGGACTGATCACCCCAAACTTCAAAATTTGACCCCAATAACTACCGTGAGATATGCGTCAACAGCAACCTTGGGAGAATCCTCTGCATTATCATTAACAGCAGACTCATACATTTCCTCAGTGAAAACAATGTACCGAGCAAATGTCAAATTGGCTTTTTAACAAATTACCGTACGACAGACCACATATTCACCCTGCACACCCTAATAGACAAACAAACCAAAACAAAGGCAAAGTCTTCTGATGCTTTGTTGATTTCAAAAAAGCCTTCGACTCAATTTCTCATGAGGGTCTGCTATACAAATTGATGGAAAGTGGTGTTGGGGTAGAAACATATGACATTATAAAGTCGATATGCACAAACAACAAGTGTGCCGTTAAAAACAGGTCAACAATCACAAAGTCGCAGGGCCAGACAGATTACCAGGACGTGTACTCAAAGCATGCACGGACCAACTGGCAAGTGTTTTCACTGACATTTTCAACCCCTTCCTCACCGAGTCTGTAATACCTACATGTTTCAAGCAGACCACCATAGTCCCTGTGCCCAAGGAAGCAAAGGTAACCTACCTAAATTATTATTGCCCCGTAGCACTCACGGCGGTAGCCATGAAGTGCTTTGAAAGGCTGGTCATGGCTCACATCAACAGCATCCTCCCAGATACCCTAGATCCAAATCGCATACCGCCCCAACAGATCCACAGATGACGCAATCTCTATTGCACTCCACACTGCCCTTTCCCACCTGGACAAAAGGAACACCTATGTGAGAATGCTGTTCATTGACTACAGCTCAGCATTCAACACCATAATGCTCATCACTTAGTAAGGACCCTGGGACTAAACACCTCCCTCTGCAACTGGATCCTGGACTTTCTGACGGGCCGCCCCCAGGTGGTAAGGGTAGGTAACAACACGTCTGCCACGCTGATCCTTAACACTGGGGCCCCTCAGGGGTGTGTACTTAGTCTTCTCCTGTACTCCCTGTTCACCCACGACTGCGTGGCCAAACACGACTCCAACACCATCATTAAGTTTGCTGATGAGACAACAGTGGTAGCCCTGATCACCAACAACGATGAAACAGCCTATAGGGAGGAGGTCAGAGAACTGGCAGTGTGGTGCCAGGACAACAACCTCTCCCTCAATGTAAGCAAGACAAAGGAGCTAATCGTGGACTATAGGAAAAGGGAGGGCCAAACAGGCCCCCATTAACATCGACGGGACTGTAGTGGATCGGGTCGAGAGTTTCAAGTTCCTTGGTGTCCACATCACCAACCAACTATCATGGTCCAAACACACCAAGACAGTCGTGAAGAGGACACGACAAAACCGTTTCCCCCTCAGGAGACTGAAAAGATTTGGCATGGGTCCCCAGATCCTCAAAAGGTTCTACAGCTGCACCATCAAGAGCATCCTGATCGGTTGCAACACCGCCTGGTATGGCAACTGCTCGGGATCTGACTGTAAGGCGCTACAGTGGGTAGTGCGTATGGTTCAGTATGTCACTGGGACCAAGCTTCCTGCCATCCAGGACTCATATATTGGGCGGTGTCAGAGGAAAGCCCCAAAACTTGTCAAAGACTCCAGTCACTTAAGTCATAGATGGTTTTCTCTGCTATCGCACGGCATGCGATACCAGAGCACCAAGTCTAGGACCAAAAGGCTCCTTAACAGTTTCTACCTTCAAGCCATAAGACTGCTGAACAATTAATCAAATGGCCACTGGACTATTTACATTGACCCCCCCCCCATTTGTTTTTTACACTGCTGCTACTCACTGTTTATTATCTATGCATAGTCACTTCACCCCTACTTACATGTACAAATTACCTCAACTTACCTGTACCCCCGCACACTGACTCGGTACTGGCACCCCCTTTATATAGTCTTGTTATTGTTATGTTATTGTGTTACTTTTTATTTTTTACTTTAGT
>NC_059468.1:28155000-28187500 GCF_905237065.1 Salmo salar | reverse complement strand
ATAGAGAGAGAGAGAGAGAAGACGGCTTTGATTTGTAGACATGAACAGATGCGATTGGAACGCGATGGAGAAAAAAAGAGGACAAACTCTTTGGCTCTTTTCGTTATTAAGAGATTAAATCCCATCTCTGACAGAGTTGTCAGTGCGAGACGGAATCGTGTCACGGTCGGTAATTTCACTAGTTTCGTGTCTCTGCACCGCTGAGTTGGCCAGTGACAACCAGGCAACAGGAAGTCGCATATGCAAGGTCTCTCTTCTCTCTCTGTTCCCTTTCCATCTTTGTGTTGGTTGTCATGGTTACATACACTTATGTGTTTGGTGTTTACTGACCACAGTAGCCCCGAGTTGAGTAAGATCAGGGAGTGTTGCTGGTCGAATCCCAGGTCTGACAGGGAGTATGGGGAGGAGAGAGGGAGCCTGGGGTTGCTTGCATTGATATCTCAGCCAGGTCGTTCAAGTTTGACGTCAAAATTGGACATCTATTGGACGTCAGGAAATGCCTTCAAAACCGGCCTCTAAAGGCAACAGTGGGCACTATTACCATCAAGTACTGTATGCTTGGGTTTTGCTAGGCTGTAGTGGACGGGGGTGGTGGATGGGAATAATCCCATGACTCTGGATCAGAATGTTGCGTGTTTGATCCCAGTGGTGGACACTGGGTTTTTATTTTTGTTTTAACCCTATCCCAAACCTTAAACCATACCTTAACCAATCGGAATGAGTAGCTAAACTTAACCCATAACTTTGAAAATTGTACGTTTGGATAAATGGAACTATACAGAGCAGCAGGAGCAACAAAAATACTTTGAAATTGTATGTTTGAAGAACGTAGATAAAAGACTAATTTTGAAGTGAGACTGTAAGAGCCATGTGGATTATCTGCCAGCTACTGCCGTTGTGCCCTTGAGCAAGGTACTTAACCACTTACCTTCTCTCTGGCCCTGTGCTGCTCCGCTGTGCTGTGTGTGTGTGTGTGTGTGTGTGTGTGTGTGTGTGTGTGTGTGTGTGTGTGTGTGTGTGTGTCCGAGTGTGTGCTTATTTTTCAGAGAGCATCTTCTCTGACAGTTCCTGTTGGCTCTACATGTGGCACAACCACCCACCATGAATCCAGGTGTTGTTTTATACTCCCTCGTTCTCTGCTCCCTCCAGTCCCATCCCTCCATTCCTAAAAGCGGTGACCCAGTATTACAGTGACATTATGGGGCCATGTCCCGCCCTGCTAAATGAAGGAAGAGTGTGACACAACGAGGTTACACCACACTGCCTCTCTGCAAATTAATCAAATAAATAAACCAGACGTTAGATCTAACCAGGGAGGATCTCTCTCTCTCTCTGTGTCTCGCTCTCTCCCCCTATCTCTCTCTCTCTGTGTCTCGCTCTCTCCCCCTATCTCTCTCTCTCTGTGTCTCGCTCTCTCCCCCTATGTCTCTCTCTCTCTTTCGCTCTCTCCCCTATGTCTCTCTCTCTTTCTTCCCCTATGTCTCTCTCTCTCCCCGTATGTCTCTCTCTCTCTCCCCCTATGTCTCTCTCTCTCTTTCTTCCCCTATGTCTCTCTTTCTCTCCCCGTATGTCTCTCTCTCTCTCCCCCTATGTCTCTCTCTCTCTCTCTCTCTCTTTCTTCCCCTATGTCTCTCTCTCTCCCCGTATGTCTCTCTCTCTCCCCCTATGTCTCTCTCTCTTTCTTCCCCTGTCTCTCTCTCCCCCTATGTCTCTCTCTCTCTCTCTCTCTCCCTATGTCTCTCTCTCTCTCCCCCTATGTCTCTCTCTCTCTTTCTTCCCCTATGTCTCTCTCTCCCCCTATGTCTCTCTCTCTCTCTTTCTCCCCCTATGTCTCTCTCTCCCTCTATGTCTCTCTCTCTCTCTTTCTCCCCCTATGTCTCTCTCTCCCTCTATGTCTCTCTCTCTCTCTTTCTTTCCCTATGTCTCTCTCTCCCCCTATGTCTCTCTCTCTCTCTTTTTCCCCTATGTCTCTCTCTCCCCCTATGTCTCTCTCTCTCCCCCTATGTCTCTCTCTCTCTTTCTTCCCCTATGTCTCTCTCTCTCCCCCATGTCTCTCTCTCTCTCTCCCCCTATGTCTCTCTCTCTCTCTCCCCCTATGTCTCTCTCTCTCCCCGTATGTCTCTCTCTCTCTCTCCCCTATGTCTCTCTCTCTCCCCCTATGTCTCTCTCTCTCTCTCTCTCTCTCTCTCTCTCTCTCTCTCTCTCTCTCTCTCTCTCTCTCTCTCTCTCTCTCCCCCTATGTCTCTCTCTCTCCCCGTATGTCTCTCTCTCTCTCCCCCTATGTCTCTCTCTCTCTCTCCCCCTATGTCTCTCTCTCTCTCTCTCTCTCTCCCTCTCTCTCTCTACCCCCCCGCTCTCTCATTCTTACGCTCTCTCTCTCTCTCTCTCCCTCTCTCTCTCTCTCTCTATCCCCCTCTCTCTCTCTTGCTCGTTCGCACACACACAGATGTTTCAGGGCCCCAAAGCATTCTCATAGACCACATCGGTTATGAGTTGGGCAAAATGGGAAACATCAGGGTAGGGTGGCTACTCCCTTCTAAACCACGGAAGAAGGTCATTTACTCAAACTATCAGGCTTCAGAAGAAGACTAAAGGAAGTCTAATTTGTTCTTTAACAGAGACCAAAGAAGAAGAGAGATCAGTGTGTTTATCCATAATGAAAACCACAGAAGAAAAGCCGATGACAGACGATTCAATAAAGTTAACACACACCCGCAGCCCGGAGGTCCTCACTGGTTACCATAGTGATGGCTCCGAGCCTGGTGATTGGACATGCAGGAAACATCTTGATTAATCTTGATGATGACAGTGTGACTGTCGACAGGGACGGCTCCACATTGATCCGCAATGAAGTCATTGAGCCGCGTGACAAATGGGGATGAAATAAATTTCTGAGCACATGATTAATTAAATAATTAATTCACTAATTGAATCAGTTTAATTATTAATTTTTTAATCTCACCCGTCTTGGAAGTTTGAGTAAGTTTGGTTGCGCGGATCCATGCCAGGCTGTTTTTGGGAACTGTCTGTCCAGCTTGTCATGTTGGCGGACTCAAGTCAAGGAAGCATAGAGCTGATGATATTAAACACACACACACACAAGAAACACACACGCACACTAGCACACACACACACACACTCATACACACACGCACACTAACACACACACACATACACACACAACACACAGATTCAAAGAGTAATGTATACAGAAAAAGTTACTTTGATACAGGACCTTTCAGTGTTCTTATTCCCATATGTACTTCCCATTGTTCCTAAAATAGAATCTGGGATTCCTGATGCGATATTGTGTGGGATGTTTCCAGGGAAAACAAGCAGAAATCTTGGATCTGACAGGATGTGTCTCTGTCTCTGCGTGTCTCTGCATATAACTCATGCCTTGGATCAGAGATATAGACATGTGGTTAAATAAAAAACCTGTTCTTTGGTCATTTTTCATTGCTTGTAAATGTAGTTGTTTTTACCATTGATTTATGAACAGGCAATTTAATGTAGTCGTTTAGAGCAGCAAGTGTGCATACATGCGTGTGTGTGTTTGTGTGTGTGCATGGGTGCGTGCGTGTGTGTGTGACTCCCAATTGGAGATCATTGTCGTTAAGCAGAGGGCAGAGTGTGGACATGAAATGTCTCCGCTCTCTGATCCGCTCTCTGATCAATGCTCATAAACAGTTAATGTCACAATTATCAGACGTCCACTCAGGCAATAATGCATCTGTAACACTGCCTGAATGAACACACTTACGTACACACACACACACACACTCTCTATATACTGCTACAGACTGCTACAGACCTATATCTATCCTACCCTGCCTTTCTATGGTCTTTGAAAGCCAAGTCAACAAACACATCTCCAATCCAAAGTTAAATCTAGAATTGGCTTCCTATTTCGCAACAAAGCATCCTTCACTCATGCTGCCAAACATACCCTCGTAAAACTGACCATCCTACCGATCCTCGACTTCGGCGATGTCATTTACAAAATAGCCTCCAATACCCTACTCAACAAACTGGATGCAGTCTATCACAGTGCCATCCGTTTTGTCATCAAAGCCCCATATACTACCCACCACTGTGACCTGTACGCTCTCATTGGATGGCCCTCGCTTCATACTCGTCGCCAAACCCACTGGCTCCAGGTCATCTACAAGACCCTGCTAGGTAAAGTCCCCCCGTATCTCCGCTCACTGGTCACCATAGCAGCACCCACCTGTAGCACGCACTCCAGCAGGTATATCTTTCTGGTCACCCCCATAGCCAATTCCTACTTTGGCCGTATCTCTTTTCAATTCTCTGCTGCCAATGACTGGATCGAACTACAAAAATCTCTGAAACTGGAAACACTTATCTCCCTCACTAGCTTTAAGCACCAGCTGTCAGAGCAGCTCGCCTGTCCGGAGCTGAGCTTTAAGCACCAGCTGTCCGGAGCTTTAAGCACCAGCTGTCCGGAGCTGCCAGAGTCGCCCGCCAGCCGGGCGCAGCCAGAGTTGCCCGCCAGCCGGGCGCAGCCAGAGGCGCTCGCCAGCCGGGCGCAGCCAGGGTCGCCCGCCAGTCCTCCGGCGCAGCCAGGGGCGCCACCTAAGTGGGCCAAGCCGAAGGTGGAGCGGGGCCCACGTCCCACACCAGAGCCACCGCCGTAAGGAAGGCCCACCCGGGTTCTCCCCTTTAGAGTCAGGTTTTGCGGCCGGAGTCCACACCTTTGGGCGGGGTACTGTAACGCCCTGGCCATAGAGAGGGTTTTTTGTTCTCTATTTTTGGTTAGGCCAGGGTGTGACATGGGTGGGTTTTCTATGTTCCCTTTTCTATGTTGGTGTATTACTTTGTTTCGGCTGTGTATGGCTCTCAATCAGGAACAGCTGTAGATTGTTGTTGCTGATTGAGATTCATACATAGGCAGCCTGTTTTTCCTTTGGGGTTTGTGGGTGAATATTTTCCTGTTTAGTTTTGTTAAACCTGACAGAACTGTTGCTGGTCGTTTTTGGTTTATTTTTGTAAAGTGTTCATTCGGTCCATTAAAATCGTTCATGATGAACACATCCTCCGCTGCACCTTGGTCTCATTTTGACGACGGCCGTTACAGTATCCCAGTTTATCCCAGGTATCCCAGGTATTCCATGTATCCCAGGTATCCCAGGTATCCCAGTTTATCCCAGGTATCCCAGGTATCCCAGGTATCCCATGTATCCCAGGTATCCCAGGTATCCCAGTTTATCCCAGGTATCCCAGTTTATCCCAGGTATCCCAGTTTATCCCAGTTTATCCCAGGTATCCCAGTTTATCCCAGGTATCCCAGTTTATCCCAGGTATCCCAGTTTATCCCAGGTATCCCAGTTTATCCCAGGTATCCCAGTTTATCCCAGTTTATCCCAGGTATCCCAGGTATCCCAGTTTATCCCAGGTATCCCAGTTTATCCCAGGTATCCCAGTTTATCCCAGGTATCCCAGTTTATCCCAGTTTATCCCAGGTATCCCAGGTATCCCAAGTATCCCAGTTTAACCCAGGTATCCCAGTTTATCCCAGGTATCCCAGTTTATCCCAGGTATCCCATGTATCCCAGGCCTGAATTAGCGGCCATTGACTCTGCGGAGATTCACCCGCATAAATTAGTGGCCGATCATCGGCAAAGTGTCACGGCCAAAGTACGGATTATGAATACAACAGCCACGCCTTGTCACCGCGGTAAAGAGCTTATATATATATATATATATATATATGTCTTCACAGACTTTGTCGTTTAGAGGAACAGACTTGGGCCAGTCAGAGGGTGACAAGAGAACATGGAGATCCCAGGGGGAGCATGCCTGCTGGCGTCCCTAAAAAGGAAAACTTGACGCGGGCTCAGCCCATCGACCTGCCCCCCTGTCGGCCCAGTGATAAAAATCAGATAAACTTAAGACCACTCATCGATTGCAGCCAAGCGTGGGCAAATGTTGGCCCAGCACACCCCTCCTCCTTCCAAGCATATGATTATGTAGGCAAATGAGGAGGGGATGTGTGAGGGAGGGAGAGTGGGAGGAAAAGGATATAGAGGAAGAGGGAGGAAAGACGGATTGAGTGGGAGAGAAGAGGAATTGGAGAAGGAGAGGGCGAAATAGGGAGATTAAGACAAAAGGATTAAGCTTTAATCACCAAATGTTGGGAGAGACAGGAAAATGTAATGCGACAAACCGTTAGAATTTAATGGTAGAATAAGTTAGTGGACAGAGAGAGCGAAAGGTGAAAAGAAGAGAGAGGAGAACAGAGAGATGAAGAGAAAAGAGACGGAAACAGAGAGGTGAAGAGGAGAGAGGGGAGGACAGGGAGGTGAAGAGAAGAGAGAGGAAGACAGAGAGGGGAAGATAAGAGAAGATAAGAGAAGAGAAGAGAGAGAGAGGAGAACAGAGAGGTGAAGAGAAGAGAGGGGAGGACAGAGAGGGGAAGATAAGAGAAGATAAGAGAAGAGAAGAGAGAGAGAGGAGAACAGAGAGGTGAAGAGAAGAGAGGGGAGGACAGAGAGGGGAAGATAAGAGAAGATAAGAGAAGAGAAGAGAGAGAGAGGAGAACAGAGAGGTGAAGAGAAGAGAGGGGAGGACAGAGGTGATAAGAAAATAAGAGAAGAGAAGAGAAGAGAGAGGAGAGGAGAACAGAGAGGTGAAGAGAAGAGAGGGGAGGACAGAGAGGTGAAGAGAGGGGAGGACAGAGAGAGGGAGAGGTGGAGAGAAGAGGGGGGAGGACAGAGAGTTGAAGATAAGAAGGAGGAGAACAAATAGGTGAAGAGAAGAGAGAGGAGAACAGAGAGAGGGAGAGGTGGAGAGAAGAGAAAGGAGATCAGCGAGTTGAAGAGAAGAGAGGAGAACAGAGAGGTGAAGAGAAGAGAGGGGAGGACAGAGAGCGAGAGAGGTGGAGACAAGAGAGAAGAGGACAGAGAGAGGGAGATGTGAAGAGAAGAGAGATTAGGGCAGAGTGGCGAAGAGAAGAGGGGGGAGGACAGAGAGAGGGAGAGAAGAGAGAGGAGGACAGAGAGGGAAGGAGTGTCATGGGTAAAGGGAGGTGGAGAGGGTGTGAAACGGACACAGCAGGGTGCATGTCCAGGACCACACATCCCACTTTGTCTGTCTGTCTGTCTGTCTGTCTGTCTGTCTGTCTGTCTGTCTGTCTGTCTGTCTGTCTGTCTGTCTGTCTGTCTGTCTGTCTGTCTGTCTGTCTGTCTGTCTGTCTGTCTGTCTGTCTGTCTGTCTGTCTGTCTGTCTGTCTGTCTGTCTGTCTGTCTGTCTGTCTGTCTGTCTGTCTGTCTGCTGCCCTCTGCACCCTCCCTACCAGAACACACTTCTCTGTCCCTGTCCCTTCATTAGTGATGGACTTTGGGTTTCTCATGTCTTCCTGTGTTGGCCTCTCTAAACTCAAATGGCTTTATGGGAATGGTGGAACGAACATATGTAAAAAAAGCAATCGATATAGATAATAAACAAAAGTGAAATTAACAATCATCTATTAACAGTAAACATTACACTAATTTTAAATGTTATATTATGTCTAAATACAGTGTTGTATCAATGTGCAAATATTTGAAGTACAAAATAAAATATAAATAAACATAAATATGGGTTGTATTTACAATGGTGTGTGTTCTTCACTGGTTGCCTTTTTCTTGTGGCAACAGGTCACAAATCTTGCTGCTGTGATGGCACACTGTGGTATTTCACCTTCTATTACTTAATACACTATCTCTCTCTCTCTCTCTCTCTCTCTCTCTCTCTCTCTCTCTCTCTCTCTGTCTCTCTCTCTCACTCTCTCTGTCTCTCTCTCTCTCTCTGTCTGTCTGTCTGTCTGTCTGTCTGTCTGTCTGTCTGTCTGTCTGTCTGTCTGTCTGTCTGTCTGTCTGTCTGTCTGTCTGTCTGTCTGTCTGTCTGTCTGTCTGTCTGTCTGTCTGTCTGTCTGTCTGTCTGTCTGTCTGTCTGTCTGTCTGTCTGTCTCTCTCTCTCTCACTCTCTCTCTCGCTATCTCTCTCTCTGTCCCTACTGCTCATACCATTACTATTTGGAATGATAAACAACAATAATAATAGTAATAACAATAATAGCAATAACAATAATAGTAATAACATTAATACTAATAATATGTAAGTTACTGCTTACTATGCAGATGTTATTATTCAGTGTCCCCCAGGCTATGGCAGGCAAATGCATATTTGGCTGCAAGAGGAGCCATTGCTCCTTCGCCCATGAGTATTTTTAGTTTTTCCTCTGGGTTTAATAAGTAAACATTTGGAATAAATGTAGTCATTTCTGTGAATAATGAATCTCTTGGTGAGGAATATTTATCACAGTAAAGGAGAAAGTGCATCTCTGTCTCTACCTCCCCTGTTGTGCAGTGACCACGTACACGCTCATCTTTGGGTCGCCATGTCTTTTTATGTCTGCTGGTTTCTATTGCCAATCGGTGGTCACTCAGCCTGTACTTGGTAAGGATCTGTCTCTGCTTCGTATCTCTGACAGAGTAGAGCTAATCAGCCAATTCATATTCTCTGTTTAGGGTCAGATAGCAATTTAGTCGGCTTTGGGATTTTGTTTCGTTTTTCCAATGTTGTAAATATGAGTCCTTTGATTGGTTCATGATTTTGTTTATTGGAATTCTTTCTTTTGAAGCAGTGCTGGTGTCAGCTTGGTTGGTTAGGTCCAACACCAGCTGACTGAGAGGGGCTCAGCTCTTGGGTTTGAAGTGCTTTAAATTGCAGACTTGAATTTGGACATGAATTTAGATGTAGCCAAAATGTTTATGATCTTTTCTGTATTTTCATTACCACTGGAAAGCGGCCTAATTCTGCCCTACATGCATTAGTTGCTGTATTTCTCTGGACTTCTTGAATTTTCCGACAGAATTCTGCATGTAGGGCTTCAACTGGATGTTTGTCCCACATATTAAAGCCCAGTTTATTGAGTGGCCCCCAAACCTCACTTCCGTAAAGAGCTATTGGTAGGGTTACACTGTCAAATATTTTGGTCCAAATTCTAATTGGGATGTTGATATTGAATAATTTCATTTTTATTGCATTCAATGCTCTGCGGGCTTTTTCTTTGAGTGCATTCACTGCCATATTAAAGTTTCCCGATGCAGATATGGGCAGACCAAGGTATGTGTAATTTTTTGTGTGTTCAATTATGGTGTTGTTCAGGGTGAATTTATATTTGTGTTTCTGACATCTGTTTTTTTTTTGGAAAATCATGATTTTAGTTTATTTTTTTTATTTACTGCCAGGGCCCAATTATGGCAATATTGCTCTAGAATTATAACCTCTCTTGGGTAGGGGGCAGTATTTTCACGTCCGGATGAAAAGCGTGCCCAAATTATGTCTGTGAGTATAACAGAACTGATATGGCAGGCGAAACCCCGAGGTCAAACCATCCGCCCCCAAAAAATTCTGCCTACCACTGTTTTCAATGGCTGTCACTTTTATTATAAGGCGAAATCCTCCCAAATTGCAGTTCCTAGGGCTTCCACTAGATGTCAACAGTCTTTAGAAAGAGTTTCATGCTAGGTGGCTCCCATTTTGGCTGTAGTGTTTCCAAGTGCGTGACTGAGAGCGCGTTCTTTGGTATTTCTCTCCGGTAAAGACAATAACGAATCTCCGTCTTAAATTTGATTGTTTATTTACGTATTAGGGTACCTAAGGTTTGATTATAAACGTTGTTTGACTTGTTTGGAAAAGTTTATTAGTAACGTCTGGGATTCATTTTGTATGCATTTTGATGGAGGGAAACTGGGTGGATTATTGACTGAAGCGCGCCAGCTAAACTAAGTTTTTATGGATATAAAGAAGGACATTATCGAACAAAAGGACCATTTGTGATGTATCTGGGACCTTTTGGAGTGCCAACAGAAGAAGATCATCAAAGGTAAGGCATTTATTATATCGCTATTTCTGACTTTCGTGGCGCACCTGCCTGGTTGAAATATGTTTTTCATGCTTTTGTATGCGGGGAGCTGTCCTCAGATAATCGCATGGTGTGCTTTCGCCGTAAAGCCTTTTTGAAATCTGACACAGTGGCTGGATTAACAAGAAGTTAAGCTTTATTTTGATGTATTACACTTGTGATTTTATGAAAGTTAAATATTTATAATTCTGTAGTTTGAATTTCGCGCTCTGCAATTTCAACGGATGATGGCCAGGTGGGACGCTACCGTCCCTACTGCCCCTAAGAAGTTAAGGTTCTGTTGAAAACCTTCTTTGGTTGGTGATAGAAGTACCAAGTCATCAGCATATAGCAGGTATTTTACCTCTGTGTCAAATAGTGTGAGTCCTGGGGCTGGAGAATGGTCCAACATGCCTGCTAATTCATTGATATAAATGTTGAAAATATTTGGACTCAAACTGCAGCCTTGTCTCACACCTCGACATTGTGAAAATAATTCTGTTCTTTGGTTTTTGATTTTTATTACACACTTGTTTTTATATGTACATACATTTTATTAAGTCATACACCTTACCACCAAGCCCACTTTGGACAATTTTGTAGAATAGCCCTTTGTGCCAAATAGAATGAAATGCTTTTTTAAAGACAATAAAACAAGCAAAGATTTTGCTCATTCACTCAAATAGGCTCCAACACTCTACTCAGCAAACTGGATGCAGTCTATCACAGTGCCATCCGTTTTGTCACCAAAGCCCCATATACCACCCACCACTGCGACCTGTATGCTCTCGTCGGCTGGCCCTCGCTACATATTCGTCGCCAGACCCACTGGCTCCTATAAGTCTTTGCTAGGTAAAGCCCCACCTTATCTCAGCTCACTGGTCACCATAGCAGCACCCACCTGCAGCACACGCTCCAGCAGGTATATCTCACTGGTCATCCCCAAAGACAACACCTCCTTTGGCTGCCTTTCCTTCCAGTTCTCTGCTGCCAATGACTGGAACGAATTGCAAAAAATCACTGAAGTTGTAGACTTATATCTCCCTCACTAACTTTAAGCATCAGCTGTCAGAGCATCTTACCGATCGCTGCAACTGTACACAGCCCATCTGTAAATAGCCCATCCACTCTACCTACCTCATCCCCATATTGTTTTTATTTACTTTTTTTCTTTTTTGCACACCGGTATTTCAACTTGCACATCATCATCTGCACATCTATCAGTCCAGTGTTAATTTGCTATGTTGTAATTACTTTGCTACTATGGCCTTTTTATTGCCATACCTCCTCACGCCATTTGCACACACAGTGTATAGACTTTTTCTATTGTGTTATTGACTGTACGTTTGTTTATTCCATGTGTAACTCTGTGTTGTTGTTTGTGTTGCACTGCTTTGCTTTATCTTGGCCAGGTCACAGTTGTAAATGAGAACTTACTCTCAACTGGCCTACCTGGTTAAATAAAGGTCACATAAATAAATAAATAAAAAATGTGTGTGTGTAAGGTGTATATATGGTCAGTAGTGCGATGGTTGGGGAGAAAGCCAATTTGACATTTACTTATTACATTTTTTTATTGAAGAAAGATTTGAATTCTTGAATTCAAAATGCTACAGAAAACCTTTCCCAAGTTGCTGTTTACGCAAATTGCCCTGTAATTATTGGGGTCTGATTTGTCTCCACTTTTGTGGATAGGGGAGATGAGCCCTTGGTTCCAGACATCAGGGAAGCAGCCAGAAGTTAATAACATGTTTAACAATTTAAGCACAGCATTTTGCACCTCAGGTGTGCTGTTTTTCAGCATTTCATTTCTGATGTTATCTAGGCCACAAGCCTTCTTTGATTTTACAGATTTGAGCCTTTCATTTAGTTCTTGAGGGGTTATTGGTAATCTAATGGATTTTGGTTGTTTTTAATGACTGATTCAAGGATGTTACATTTTTCTTGATTTCTAATTGGTTTTGTTGTAAGTCTTTTTGTGGGATGTTTTTGTATAGATTATCAATATAAGTTTTCCAAATTCCTTCATCTTGTATGGCTAATTCTTGTAGCTTTGTCGTGCTTAAATTGTTCCACATGTCACAGAACTGATTTTGGTCAATTGCGTTTTCAATTTCATCAAGTGTTTTGTTGGTATAATTCAATTTCTTGCATTTCAGTATATATTTATACTGTTTCACAGTTTCAAAGTATTTATAGCGTAGCTCTGGGTTGTTTTGCGGCTTATGTTTTTCATTTGACATTTGTCTTAGGTATTTTGTAATTGTTTTACATTCGTTCCGGGTCTGGTCGTGCTGTCCTGAGGCGGGTCTGGTCTAGTAAATCTGTGCTGTTTTGGGCCGGGTCTAGTAGAGCTGTCCTGAGGCGGGTCTGGTCTGGTAAATCTGTGCTGTTTTGGGCCGGGTCTAGTAGAGCTGTCCTGAGGCGGGTCTGGTCTGGTAAATCTGTGCTGTTTTGGGCCGGGTCTAGTAGAGCTGTCCTGAGGCGGGTCTGGTCTGGTAAATCTGTGCTGTTTTGGGCCGGGTCTAGTAGAGCTGTCCTGAGGCGGGTCTGGTCTGGTAAATCTGTGCTGTTTTGGGCCGGGTCTAGTAGAGATGTCCTGAGGCGGGTCTGGTCTGGTAAATCTGTGCTGTTTTGGGCCGGGTCTAGTAGAGCTGTCCTGAGGCGGGTCTGGTCTGGTAAATCTGTGCTGTTTTGGGCCGGGTCTAGTAGAGCTGTCCTGAGGCGGGTCTGGTCTGGTAAATCTGTGCTGTGTTGGTCCTGGTCTTGTAGAGCTGTGTTGTGATGGGCCTGGTCTAGTAGAGCTGTGTTGTGATGGGCCTGGTCTAGTAGAGCTGTGTTGTGATGGGACGGGTCTAGTCGTGCTGTCCTGAGGCGGGTCTGGTCTGGTAAATCTGTGCTGTGTTGGTCCTGGTCTTGTAGAGCTGTGATGTAATAAGCCGTGTCTGGCTCTTCTCTCCTGGGGATGGTGGAGGTACTGTTGTTTCAGAAAGTGGAGGGGGCCTCTACTGCTGGGGTGATGGGTGTGTGGGTCCCTGCCAAGTGTTGCATCTTTTAGGTTCTTGGCAAAGGTTTTGATACTGTCCTGATCCAGATGTACATTATGGTATAGGTGTTGACATGTCAGAGTGGGGTGGTGAGCCGTTCTGACGTTGAGCAGTGAGGCACAGTCCACAGTGATCTGTTGATTTATATTGTCCATCAACTGTCCTGGGAAGTCTTTTCTTGGTAGGAGGGTGGACACAACTATATTGGTTGTTGGGAACATAGCCTGTGCCCGTTCTGCCACTCTTCTCACTGCCCCAGATACATTTTCACCTTTGGCATGAAGGTCATTTGTGCCAGTGTGGATGATGATGTTGTCGGGGGTGTCAATCCTGGTCTGACTGAGTAGCTGCATTGCACTGTCAGTTGTAGGACACCAGAACGTATACGCCTGGTGTCTAGGGAATCATCTTTCCTGGACTAACGACTTCCCATTTGAATCAATAAGGATTGCAGTTGTGGGTGATTGTCTGGGTGGAGCAGACTGGGAGACTGGTATTCTGACCTGGGCTGGAGCAGACTGGGAGGCTGGTATTCTGACCTGGGCTGGAGCAGACTGGGAGGCTGGTAGGTTGCTGCATTGCACTGTCAGTTGTAGGACACCAGAACGTATACGCCTGGTGTCTAGGGAATCATCTTTCCTGGACTAACGACTTCCCATTTGAATCAATAAGGATTGCAGTTGTGGGTGATTGTCTGGGTGGAGCAGACTGGGAGACTGGTATTCTGACCTGGGCTGGAGCAGACTGGGAGGCTGGTATTCTGACCTGGGCTGGAGCAGACTGGGAGGCTGGTAGGTTGACCTGGGCTGGAGCAGACTGGGAGGCTGGTAGGTTGACCTGGGCTGGAGCAGACTGGGAGGCTGGTATTCTGACCTGGGCTGGAGAAGACTGGGAGGCTGGTAGGTTGACCTGGGCTGGAGCAGACTGGGAGGCTGGTATTCTGACCTGTGCTGGAGCAGACTGGGAGCCTGGTAGGTTGACCTGGGCTGGAGCAGACTGGGAGGCTGGTTGGCTGACATGAGCTAGAGCAGACTAGGAGGCTGGTTGGCTGATCTGGGCTGGAGCAGACTTGTAGGCTGGTGCAGTGTCATCAGGCTGTGTGGTGGAGGCCATGCTGGTCTCAGGTTCTGCTTGTGTTGTACCAAGCTGGTGGACATGTTCTCTAGATACAGAGGACATAATGACTAGCTGCTGGTTGAGGGTGTCAATGTACCTCTCTCTTTGTTCTAGCTCCTTTTTTGTTGAGCTCAGATGGTCTCCAAGGTCATCATTTGTCTGACTCAGTTTGTCCACTCTGCTTTCTAATTTAGCAATAGATGCTCTGCTCTCCTCCCTGAACTGTTTCATCTCTTCTTTTAGTTTTTGGACAGTGTCCTCCTCTTGAAGCTTGTTCTCTCTGAGTTCTATGACCTCTGCTTCGACGAGAGAGAGGGTGTTGTGAAAACGTTGCATAGCAGGTGTTCTTGGTGTTATAGGCATGTCCTTGGCTCTGTCTGCTGCAGGTGAGGTAGGTAGAGGGACACTGAGGGCTTCTTGCTGGGTCACAGAGACCGTTGGGGCCTGCTTTTCTCCATCTCCCTCCTTGACTTTTTCCTCAGTTTCTGAGATGATTTCAGCTTCTGCTTTTAGGGTAGCAAACCTATTCTCAAAAGCCTGGAGGCTTGAATCATTGCCTTGTATCAATACAGTTCCATTATTATATAAGTTTCTGTTTGATACGTGTTGCTCTGGTCAGCTTCATCAAAAATGCTATCTGACATTCTTGGCTGACGCCTCTCTGATGCCTCTCTCCGGAACACTCTCTCTCTCTCTCTCTCTCTCTCTCTCTCTCTCTCTCTCTCTCTCTCTCTCTCTCTCTCTCTCTCTCTCTCTCTCTCTCTCTCTCTGTCTCTCTCTCTCTCTCTCTCTCTCTCTCTCTCTCCCTCTCTCTCTCTCTGTCTCTCTCTCTCTGTCTATCTCTCTCTCTCTCTCTCTCTCTCTCTCTCTGTCTCGCTCTCTCTGTCTCTCTGTATCAATTCAATTCAATTCAAGGGGCTTTTTTTAGCATGGGAAACATGTTAACATTGCCAAAGCAAGTGAGGTAGATAATATACAAAAGTGAAATAAACAATAAAAATGAACAGTAAACATTACAAATACAGACGTTTCAAAGGAATAAAGACATTACAAATGTCATATTATGTCTATATACAGTGTTGTAACAATGTACAAATGGTTAAAGTACACAGGGGAAAATAAATAAGCATAAATATGGGTTGTATTTACAATGGTGTTTGTTCTTCACTGGTTGCCCTTTTCTTGTGGCAACAGGTCACAAATCTTGCTGCTGTGATGGCACACTGTGGTATTTCACCCAGTAGGTATGGGAGTTTATCAAAATTGGGTTTGTTTTCGAATTCTTTGTGGATCTGTGTAATCTGAGGGAAATATGTGTCTCTAATATGGTCATACGTTGGGCAGGAGGTTAGGAAGTGCAGCTCAGTTTCCAACTCATTTTGTGGGCAGTGTGCACATAGCCTGTCTTCTCTTGAGAGCCAGGTCTGCCTACGGCGGCCTTTCTCAGTAGCAAGGCTATGCTCACTGAGTCTGTACATAGTCAAAGCTTTCCTTAAGTTTGGGTCAGTCATAGTGGTCAGGTATTCTGCCACTGTGCACTCTCTGTTTAGGGACAAATAGCATTCTAGTTTGCTTAGTTTTTTTGTTAGTACTTTCCAATGTGTCAAGTAATTTATTTTGGTTTTCTCATGACTTGGTTGGGTCTAATTGTGCTGCTGTCCTGGGGCTCTGTGGGGTGTGTTTGTGAACGTGAACAGAGCCCCAGGACCAGCTTGCTGAGGGGACTCTTCTCCAGGTTCATCTCTCTGTAGGTGATGGCTTTGTTATGGAAGGTTTGGGAATCGCTTCCTTTTAGGTGGTTGTATCTCTCTCTGTCTCTCTCTCTCCGTCTCTCTCTCTCTCTGGGGAGTGAGTGTGTGGTGCTGAGGGGGTGTGAGGGCTGCAGCTCAGGGGTAGAGAGGTGCTGATAAGGTGAAAATGAGTGTGATGAGAGCAGGGGCGGAGAACCACTCTGTCAGTGTGTGTGTGTGTGTGTGTGTGTGTGTGTGTGTGTGTGTGTGTGTGTGTGTGTGTGTGTGTGTGTGTGTGTGTGTGTGTGTGTGTGTGTGTGTGTGTGGCACAGGGTGGTAGGGTGTATGTGGGAGTAATGAGGGTAACCCCTTTATCGGCTGGCCCTATGTCAGCACCTCCCCCTGGTGTCTGCCATACTGTCAGGGTCAAACAATGCAGGTCAAAGTGTAATAAAACAATAACAATATGGGGGGCAGGGTTAGGAAGACCAAAGGCAGCTCTCACAGTCTCACGCCAGAATTAGACGTTCATCCATGTTTCTCGAACTTTACATTTCGAAGTTGTTCCAAACGTCAAATTTATATGTGTTTAAGGTCAAATTTAGGCATTAACCTCTCTTGGGTAGGGGGCAGTATTTTGACGTCCGGATGAAAAGCGTGCCCGTAGTAAACTGCCTGCTACTCAGGCCCAGAAGGTAGGATATGCATATTATTAGTACATTTGGATAGAAAACACTCTGAAGTTCCTAAAACTGTTTGAATCATGTCTGTGAGTATAACAGAACTTATATGGCAGGCAAAAACCTGAAGTGTGGAAATCTGAGGTTTGTAGTTTTTCAAGTGATTCCCTATCCAATATACAGTGTCTGTGGGGTCATTTTGCACCTCCTAAGGCTTCCACTAGATGTCAACAGTCTTTAGAACGTTGTTTCATGCTTCTACTGTAAATGGGGAGAGAATAAGAGCGCTTGGAATCAGATGACTGAGAAAATGACATGAGCTCAATCGTGCGCACTCCCGTGACAGTTAGGTGTGTTCCTTTTCATTTCTGAAGACAAAGGAATCGTCCGGTTGGAATATTATGGAAGATTTATGATAAAAACATTCTAAAGTGGAGGTATTTGGACATAAAGATGAACTTTATCGAACAAAACTAACATTTATTGTGGAACTGAGATTCCTGGGAGTGCATTCCGATGAAGATCATCAAAGGTAAGTGAATATTTATAATGTTATTTGTGACTTCTGTTGACTCCAAAATGGCAGGTATCTGTTTTGATGTCTGAGCGCTGTACTCAGATTATTGCAAAGTTTGCTTTCGCCGTAAAGCTTTTTTGAAATCTGACACAGCGGTTGCATTTTTAGGGACAGACGTTCCGCTAGCGGAACGCCTCACCAATATCCAATGGTAAAGTGTGGCGCGAAATACAAATACCTCAAAAATGCTATAACTTCAATTTCTCAAACATATGACTATTTTACACCATTTTAAAGACTAGACTCTTGTTAATCTAACCACATTGTTTGATTTCAAAAAGGCTTTACAGCGAAAGCAAAACATTAGATTATGTCAGGAGAGTACCCTGCCAAAAATAATCACACAGCCATTTTCAAAGCAAGCATACATGCCACAAAAACCAAAACCACAGCTAAATGCAGCACTAACCTTTGATGATCTTCATCAGATGACACTCCTAGGACATTATGTTATACAATACATGCATGTTTTGTTCAATCAAGTTCATATTTATATAAAAAAACAGCTTTTTACATTAGCATGTGATGTTCAGAACTAGCATACCCACCGCAAACTTCCGGTGAATTTACTAAATTACTCACGATAAACGTTGACAAAAAACATAACAATTATTTTAAGAATTATAGATACAGAACTCCTTTATGCTATCGCGGTGTCAGATTTTAAAATAGCTTTTCGGCAAAAGCACATTTTGCAATATTCTGAGTACATAGCCCGGCCATCATGGCTAGCTAATTTGACACCCACCAAGTTTGGCCCTCACCAAACTCAGATTTACTATCAGAAAAATTGGATTACCTTTGCTGTTCTTCGTCAGAATGCACTCCCAGGACTTCTACTTCAACAACAAATGTTGTTTTGGTTCCAAATAATCCATAGTTATATCCAAATACCTCAGTTTTGTTTGTGCGTTCAGGTCACAATCCGAAGTGTGACGCGCGAGCGCATTTCGTGACAAAAAAATAGAAATATTCCATTACCGTACATAGAAGCATGTCAAACACTGTTTAAAATCAATTTTTATGCATTTTTTCTCGTAAAATAGCGATACTATTCCAACCGGGTGACGTTGTATTAATTCAAAGGCTGAAAGAAAAAAATTGAGTCGTCTCGTGGACGCGCATCTCCAGTGTCACTGTTCCCAGCCTGACCACTCACAAATACTCCTGCTGTTCTTCGCCCAGAGACTGCAGACACCCCATTACACTTTCTGGCGCCTTCTGAGAGCCAATGGAAGCCTTAGAAAATGTCACGTTACAGCACAGATGCTGTATTTTTGATAGAGATGCTACAGAAGGATGACAAATTGTCAGACAGGGCACTTCCTGTATGGAATCTTCTCAGGTTTTGGCCTGCCATATGAGTTCTGTTATACTCACAGACACTATTCAAACAGTTTTAGAAACTTTAGAGTGTTTTCTATCTAAATCTACTAATTATATGCATATTCTAGTTTCTGGGCTGGAGTAGTAACCAGATTAAATCGGGTACGTTTTTTATCCGACCGTGAAAATACTGCCCCTTATCCCACACAGGTTAAGGAGAAGTTTATCTATAATTCTGTGCATAACACTTGTATCTTTTATCAAAGTTTATGATGAGTATTTCTGTAAATTGATGTGCTCATTCACCGGGGGTTTTGGAGGTAAAACATTTCTGAACATTACACGCCAATGTAAAATGGGGTTTTTGGATATAAAGATGAACTTTATCGAGCAAAACATACATGTATTGTGTAACATGAAGTCCAATGAGTGCCATCTGATGAAGATCATCAAAGGTTAGTGATTCATTTTAGCTGTATTTCAGTTTTTTGTGACGCCTCTCCTTGCTTGGAAAATGGCTGTGTGGTTTTTCTTGTCTAGGTGCTGTCCTAACATAATCTAATGATACGCTTTCGCCGTAAAGCCTTTTTGAAATCGGACAGTGTGGTTGGATTAACGAGAAGATTATCTTTAAAATGGTGTATAATACTTGTATGTGTGAGAAATTTGAATTATGAGATTTTTGTTGTTTTGAATTTGACGCTCTGCTATTTCACTGGCTGTTGGCTAGCCGTCCCACATACCCTAGATAAGTTAACTCAGCCACGTTGATGAGGATGGGAGCGTGCCCAGCCTGGTTCCTCCTGAAGTCCACAATCAGCTGCTTTGTTCCTCTGAAGTTGAGGGAGAGGTTGTTTACCTGGCACCACACTGTCAGAGTGCCTACCTCCTCCCTGTAGGCTGTCTCATTGTTGTTGGTAAGTTGGCCTACTACTGTCGTGTTGTCAGCGAGTTTGATGATGGAGTTGTAACTGTGTGAGGCCACGCGGTTGTGGGTATACAGGGAGTACAGAAGGGGACTGAGGACGCACCCTTGTGGAGCCCCTGTGTTGAGAATCAGTGTGGAGGAGGTAATATTGCCTACCTTCACCACCTGGGGGCTGCCCGTCAGGAAGTGTTATGGTCTTTGACTAGCTTCTGAAAGCACTTCATGATGACAGAACTGAGTGCTATGGGTCAGTAGTCATTCTGTTCAGTTACTTTCTGAAAATGTTAGAAAGCACAACAGCCAGCTGGTCTGCACATGCTCTGAGGGCGCGACTATGGATGCCACCTGGGCCAGCAGCCTTGCGAGGGTTAACAAGTTTGAATGAGTTACAGACGTCCTCCATACTTACGGTCTCCGTCGTTGTGCTCAAGGCTTGAGAAGAAAGGTGTTTAGCTTGTCCGGTAGGGCGGGGTTGGTGTCAACGGCGTGGCTGGCTTTATTTTTGTAATCTGTGATCTTAAGGAGCCCCCGCCACATACGCCTCGTGTCCGACCAGCTGAATTACACCTCCCCTTTTTCCCTATACTTGAGTTCCGCCATCTTGACGCATCTACGTCGGTCGTATTTGTACTGTTTAAGCATACTATTGTCCCTGATCACCTTGCTGTGTTTATAAGCAACATCTCTCTCCTTCAGTTTCTCTACAAGGCTGCCATCAATTCTGATTGGTAGAAACAGCGTTGCACAGACCCGGCTGGTCTAAAACCTACCAAGCCATAATACTCACCACGTTTTATGATTGTGAAATATCTTCCCCACCTGGCGACGAGGCAGGCATTTGTAGGCTACATGTCCTGTGGTGATAATATGTTGACATGATATTGAAATGGAGGCACTGCTTTAGCCCAATTCTTCCGGGGGAGAAAATTAACAAAAAGTATTCAGGATGCCAGCGTTCCATTAGACATGGTCACCATATGTAATATATCTTCATACCCCGCTCTCACCTTGTTTTTTTCCCCGCCACTATTGCATCAAATACACCGGACTTAACGTCTCAGGTTTTTTGCCCTGTCTCACACTCCCAGCCCCTCAGACAAGCTTACACCAAAGACTTTCAGATAATAACACATGCAATATAGATATTTATAATAATTATATAATTATCAATAATACTATAGATACTCACTGCTTCTACTATAGGAAGAAAGGATAAGAGATTGAGTGGTTCAAAACAACAGTTTTATTAAGCAGACAATGCGGGCTTGACGCAGTGAGGGGTGAAGAGAATAATCAAATTCTAGAAAGGCAGTAAATAATTCGGGTACCGAATTATTTGAGAGTTGTAACTAATATTTAGAGTGTACGCATCAAAAGGTTAATGATTGAACATTGGAGAGTAGTACGCTCGATAATGGTAGTCTTAATATCACTAAGACTAAGTCTCCGGAAGAAAGGAGCAGAGGAGAGCACAGCTTCAGTTCTCTACTGTCAGACACTGGTATCACAGCTTCAGTTCTCTACTGTCAACCACTGGTAGCACAGCTTCAGTTCTCTACTGTCAGCCACTGGTAGTACAGCTTCAGTTCTCTACTGTCAGACACTGGTAGTACAGCTTCAGTTCTCTACTGTCAGACACTGGTAGCACAGCTTTAGTTCTCTACTGTCAGACACTGGTATCACAGCTTCAGTTCTCTACTGTCAGCCACTGGTAGTACAGCTTCAGTTCTCTACTGCCAGACACTGGTAGTACAGCTTCAGTTCTCTCCTGTCAGCCACTGGTATCACAGCTTCAGTTCTCTACTGCCAGCCACTGGTATCACAGCTTCAGTTCTCTACTGCCAGCCACTGGTAGTACAGCTTCAGTTCTCTACTGCCAGCCACTGGTAGTACAGCTTCAGTTCTCTACTGTCAGCCACTGGTAGCACAACTGCAGTCCTCTACTGCCAACCACTGGTATCACAGCTTCAGTCCTCTACTGCAAACCACTTGTAACACAGCTTCAGTCCTCTACTGCAAACCACTTGTAACACAGCTTCAGTCCTCTACTGCCAATCACTGGTATCACAGTTTCAGTCCTCTACTGCCAACCACTTGTAACACAGCTTCAGTCCTCTACTGCCAATCACTGGTATCACAGCTTCAGTCCTCTACTGCCAACCACTTGTAACACAGCTTCAGTCCTCTACTGCCAATCACTGGTAGCACAGCTTCTGTCCTCTACTGCCAACCACTTGTAACACAGCTTCAGTCCTCTACTGCCAGCCACTGGTAGCACAGCTTCAGTCCTCTACTGTCAGCCACTGGTAGTACAGCTTCAGTTCTCTACTGTCAGCCACTGGTAGCACAACTTCAGTTCTCTACTGCCAACCACTGGTAGCACAGCTTCAGTCCTCTACTGTCAGCCACTGGTAGTACAGCTTCAGTTCTCTACTGTCAGCCACTGGTAGCACAACTTCAGTTCTCTACTGCCAACCACTGGTAGCACAACTTCAGTTCTCTACTGCCAACCACTGGTAGCACAACTTCAGTTCTCTACTGCCAACCACTGGTAGCACAACTTCAGTCCTCTACTGCCAGCCACTGGTCAAAGTGTGTAACTGCCAGAGTCCATCACACATGCTTGCTCCTCTCTTCTCTCTTCTCTTTTAATTTTCATCCCTGTCTCTACTGCTTTCTTGTTGTCTCTTTACTTTTCTCTCTGACTGTCTCTTTACATCTCTTTTTTCTCTGACTGTCTCTTTACGTCTCTCTGTTTTCTCTCTGACTGTCTCTTTACATCTCTCTGTTTTCTCTCTGACTGTCTCTTTACATCTCTCTGTTTTCTCTCTGACTGTCTCTTTACATCTCTCTGTTTTCTCGCTGACTGTCTCTTTACATCTCTCTGTTTTCTCTCTGACTGTCTCTTTACATCTCTCTGTTTTCTCTCACTGAACACTTGAACTGGCCTGACAAGCTTCTCCACACCTCAGTACACATGCACTTGCTCACGCACACAGACACCCAGACACACAGACACACACACATATTTATTATATTCTTCTGAGCCATTTACTTTAAGTTCATGTTCTTATATTGTATTATTGTTGTTGCATTGTCGAGAAGGAACCTGCAAGTAAGCATTTTGTTGGACGGTGTATACCATGTGTACCCTGTACATACTACTAATGAAACTTGCAACTTAAAACTTGAAACCCTAGCTGCATTCTCTGCATTCTCTGCATAGTGTACAGGTAAATTCAATTCATAGACTTCAACTGATGACATGTCAAGTTCAACAGCAACAAACAGCAATGAAATTGGTACCATACCTTTGAAACATGGTTATCAGTTGTAATCATTGTTAGTTTGTTACTCCACCTTCAACCACTGTTGTGTTTGGTGCTGATACATCAGTGGCCCAGTACCGGGTCGGACCCCCCTTTGCCTCCAGAACAGCCAGAATTGTTCGGGCATGGATTTTATAAGGTGTTGCATTCAAACATTGCTCAATTTGTATCAAGGGACCTAGCAGGTGCCAGGAAAAAATTCCCTACAC
The DNA here is from genome assembly GCF_905237065.1 of Salmo salar. Lineage (NCBI taxonomy): Eukaryota > Metazoa > Chordata > Actinopteri > Salmoniformes > Salmonidae > Salmo > Salmo salar. The sequence goes on along the minus strand of NC_059468.1, from coordinate 28,164,646 downwards.
CATTACACCATCGCTACCAGTTTGTACTGTTGACACCAGGCAGGATGGGGACATGGACTCATGCTGATTACGTCAAATCCTAACTATGCCATCAGCATGATGCAACAGGAACTGGGATTTGTCGGACCAGTGATTGTTTTTCCACTCCTCAATTGTCCTGCATTGGTGATTGCGTACCCACCGAAGCCGCTTATTCTTATTTTTAGCTGATAGGAGTGGAACCCGGTGTGGTCGTCTGCAGCAATAGCCCATTTCACGCACTGTGGTGAAATGGGCAGCCGTTTATGAGATTCTGTATCCGGCGTACCTGGCACCGACAATCATACCACTGCACCACGCTCAAAGTCGCTTGGGTCACTCGTTTTGCCCATTCTATCGTTCAATCAAACAGTGACTGAATGCCTTGATGCCTGTCTGCCTGCTTTATATAGCAAGCCACGGCTACTGTCTGTAAGATCGATGACTTTTCAGGAATGGTGTGGTGTAACTAAAAAACTGGCCACTGTGTGTATACACTCCCTACATATTTATTTGGACAGTCAAGCTAAAACGTTTAATATGGCTCTATACTCCAGCATTTTGGACTTGACAGATGCACAAAAATCATGACCCCAAAGACATACTAACCTCTCAGCATTACCAATAACAGGGAAGATTAGCATTTCGGGGGGTATAATATGTATGCCTCTGTAAGTTTCTCCTTCATCATCATTCACGATTCATTCATGATTATCTGTAATCATGGTAGCCTCCACATTAATGTAAAAGTGTTCAGAAACAAATTCTGGTCTTATTTATAATAAAAGTCCCTCCAAAATGACACAATACATTATTTACCATTCATTTATATTGGACACAACATACTGTAATCCCAAACACAACCAAAACAAATTGCAAAGGCATCCAACACGTTTGTAGAGTCACAGGCGTGATGTCACAGGCGTGATGTCACAGGCGTGATGCAGTCATTGATTTCCAGGAAAATGGGACTAAATACTACACTTTGAACTAAATGTGCACTATAAGTGAATCTGTTCAAATACTTATGACACCTTCACATGAGAGGACTAGATACATAAAGTGCTTTCTAAAGGGTAAAACAGAATACCCTAAAATAAAAGGTGACATTCTGTACTGTCGCCTCAAAAACATTTGATCTCAAATCCAAAATGCTGGCGTACAGAGCCACAAATATATTTCTTCAAGGATCCAGGAAGAGCTCCTTATTGGCCAATCAAGACTAACTAAAGTAGCAACTGGGAGGAAGGTTACTAACCAACATGACAGCTGATATGAGCTGGTGGATGTGTGTGTGTATGTGTGTGTGTGTGTGTGTGTGTGTGTGTGTGTGTGTGTGTGTGTGTGTGTGTGTGTGTGTGTGTGTGTGTGTGTGTGTGTGTGTGTGTGTGTGTGTGTGTGTGTGTGTGTGTGTGTGTGTGTGTGTGTGTGTGTGTGTGTGTGTGTGTGTGTGTGTGTGTGTGTGTGTGTGTGCGCGTGTCTGTGTCTGTGTGCACGTACACAGTAAGCTATGATTCATATGATATGTGTGTGTGGGCAGGGGGGTGTCACTGCTTGGGTATGCAGGCCTGTGCCACTTTGATTATTCCTTGGCTCTGTTCATATCTGTCATATGTCAGTGTGTATCCAATATGTGTGTGTGCGCGCGTGCATGTGTGCATGCGTGTGTGCCATCAACCAATAACCATCAGAGGCCAGCATAAGAGCATTTGACTGACTGCAGCTATTTTTCATTGCTATCCAAAGGACAGTAAGAGATGCAAATAGACTTCATTTCTAACCTCTCATATCTTTAATATAATATCTGTTATATTTAACATCTCATATCCATAATACAATATCTGGCCCAGTGGAACTCCAGTTAATGGGTAATAGGGATTTATCCTAGCCATAAGGTTAAGTGTTCTTGATAGTAATAAATGAGCCTCTGCCCGTTACTTTTGTTTATTGGCATGCCTTCGTTTAGGGTCCTCTCTCTAATACGAGCAATATAGCATGTTGACTGCGCTGCAGCACTTTACTAGGCAACCGCGCCGCAAATTAGATTATAGTTTGACCTGCGCCCATCATCTGGGCGGTGAACTCTCTTCACCCTGGCGACGCGATGATGCACGAAAACGGTTCAAAGCGAAGAGGCTCGTTCAAGTCACTGAAGCCAAGGACGCTCCTTCGTGTTCTCGTAAACTCACTGTTTTGTTTCTTATTCAAGTCTGCCACCTAGCGGTTAAATAAACACACGACAGAAAAAGGTACTTTACAGAGAGTTTATACTGTAGCCTTGCAAGGACCCATTGATTGACTGTTAAAAAAATGTACACTTCAAAAATACATTTAGGATAGAGTTGTTCCATCACTATACGAATCTGTTTTTTGACTCATGTATCAGTACGGTGTGTCGCTAGCCTACCTTCCTGTTTGACAAACTGTCATTTAGTAGAACTTTGGTTTAAAGAGTAATCAATTATGTTAAATGATTTTCCATTTCACCATTTTGAGATCATTTAAGAAACACCTCTCAGGCAGGTTGATTCAAATGACTCTCTAAAACCAATGAAGCAAGGTTCACACACACACACACACACACACACACACACACACACACACACACACACACACACACACACACACACACACACACACACACACACACACACACACACACACACACACACACACACACACACACACAAGTGCCAGTTTTATGACTGTCCTCATTTCCTGAGTTTAATAGCCAGGGAGCGGCAAGTGTGAGTTTGAATGTGTGTGTGAGTATGTGTGTGTGTGTGTGTGTGGAGCGGTGGGCTAGAGTTTCTCACCTCAGGTCAATTTTACTGCCAGATAAAGTCTTCAGAGTTCAGTCTTTTGCTCTGCAAGGGGTGGCCTGGGGCTGTGTATATGTGTGTCAGCTATGTGCCTGGTCTGAGCTCTGTGTGGACTGTTTCACACTTTAGTTTGTTGGACTCTGATGTTTGGACTCTTTAGTTTGTTGGACTCTGACATTTATGACCTTGACATATTTGAGTTATCTGAATGTTTTGTTCATTTATTGCAGATATAAAATAAGTATTCAATATGTCATAGAGATAGAGGAAAACAGTGGAATGTAGACCTGCCCTCTATAAAACATAATGGAGAGAGAGAGAGAGAGAGAGAGAGAGAGAGAGAGAGAGAGAGAGAGAGAGAGAGAGAGAGAGAGAGAGAGAGAGAGAGAGAGAGAGAGAACACCTGACATGGCAGCACCGCCTGGTATTGCAGCTGCTCGGCATCCGACCGCAAGGCGCTACAGAGGGTAGTGCATACGGCCCAGTACATCACTGGGGCCAAGCTTCCTGCCATCCAGGACCTCTATACCATGTGGTGTCAGAGGAAAGCCCATAAAATGGTCAAAGACTCCCGTCACCCAAGTCATAGACTGATCTCTCTGCTACCGCACGGCACGCGGTACCGGAGTGCCAAGTCTAGGACCAAAAGGCTAGTTAACAGCTTCTACCCCCAAGCCATAAGACTGCTGAACAATTAATCAAATGGCCACCGGGACTATTTACATTGACCCCCCCCCCCACTGTTTATTATCTATGCATAGTCACTTTACAAATGACCTCGACTAACCTGTACCTCTGTATATAGCCTCGTTATTGTTATGTAATTTTCTTGTGTTACTTTTATATATTTTTTTTTACTTTAGTTAATTTAGGCAGTTGTTCTTAAACTCTATTTCTTGAACTGCATTGTTGGTTAAGGGCTTGTAAGTAAGCATGTCACAGTAAGATCTACACCTGTTGTATTCAATGCATGTGACAAATAAAATGTATTTTGATTTGATTTGAACTCATACAGTTGGATCTACCCAGAACCTTCTTTAGCCCTACCCACTCAAGCTCTGTCATTCTCGTTTACATAAGGCCCACCTATTTATCCCACTGACCACTCAGAGCAGCTCTTGGTTTTGAATATTAATGAACAGATGTGGAAGGATAGCCAAATAAACCTTCTTGGCACATGGAAAGTTCCGCTATGAAATACGGTATTTATAGATCTTTGGGTAATCAAATTCATTTTCGTTTCCTCTTAATTTGAATGTTATCACATTTACATTTTTCATAGGTCAAGGCTATTTTGTCGTTTTCTAGGGTAGGCTATAGGCTACTCCCAAAGTTAGTCTGGTGTTTTCACTGGAGCATTTGGAAAGGTAGCCTATTTTGTATTCATTTCCTTCACATATTTCCCACTACATTTCTTTCCTCCGGGTGCAATCTGTCCATCTCGAGAGTTTGTTTATCATCTTGGTAAACACACGGGACTCCTCCCCGCATCCCCATTCTATTTGCCCGGCCTGCAGAAAACGTTCCGTAGCCTTCTGAAGAAGCACGAGCTTCGTAGGCTATCGTCTGAGTCTGAGGTGGACTCTTAAGTGTGTTTCCGTTTTCGGTTGCTGTGTATACGATACTCGTGCTGTTTCCCCGGAGATACAGATGCTGAAAGGAAAGTGTTTGACGTGAAAGTAAACCTCTATCAGCTCATGATGTCCCGCGTTTGGTTCGGTTGATGTTTTTGATATCTCTCTAAATTAAATTTCAGTTTAAGGTGCTTTATTATCATGGGAAACAGATGTTTACATTGCCACAGCAATTGAAATAAATACTAAACAAAAGTTAAATTAAAAATCAACAGTAAACATTACACTCACAAAAGTTCAAAAATAATAAAGTCATTTCAAATGTCATATTATGTCTATATACAGTGTTGTAATTATGTACAAATAGTTAAAGTACAAAAAGGAAAATAAATAAACATGAATATAGGTATTTACTGGTTACCCTTTTCTTGTGGCAACAGGTCACACATCATGCTGCTGTGATGGCACACTGTGGTATTTCACCCAGTAGATATGGGAGTTTATCAAAATGTGACTTGTTGTTGGATTCTTTGTGGGTCTGTGTAATCTGAGGGAAATATGTGTCTTTAATATGGTCAAACATTTGGCAAGAGGTTAGGAAGTGCAGCTCAGATTCCACCTCATTTTGTGAGCAGTGTGCACATAGCCTGTCTTCTCTTGAGAGCCAGGTCTGCCTTCGGCGGCCTTTCCAAATCAAATCAAATTTTATTTGTCACACACGTGTTGAGCAGATGTTATTACAGGTGTAACAAAATGCTTGTGTTTCTAGCACCAACAGTGCAGTAATATCTAACAAGTAATATCTAACAATTTCACAACAATACACACAATACACACAAATCTAAAGTAAAGGACTGGAATTCAGAATATATAAATATATGAATGAGCAATGTCAGAGCGGCATAGACTAAGATACAGTAGAATAGTATAGAATACAGTATATACATATGAGATGAGTAATGCTTAGACTAAGATACAGTAGAATAGTATAGAATACAGTATATACATATGAGATGAGTAATGCATAGACTAAGAAACAGTAGAATAGTATAGAATACGGTATATACATATGAGATGAGTAATGCAAAATATGTAAACATTATTAACGTGATGGCTTTGCTCACGGAGTCTGTACGTAGTCAAAGATTTCCTTCATTCTGGGTCAATCACAGTGGTCAGGTATTCTGCCACTGTGTACTCTCTGTTTAGGGCCAAATAGCATTCTAGTTTGCTCAGTTTTTTTGTAAATTCTTTCTTTTTTGTTTTCTCATGATTTGGTTGGGTGTAACAGTGTTGCTGTCCTGTGGCTCTGTGGGGTCTGTTTGTGTTTTTGAACAGAGCCCCAGGACAGCAACTCTGTTAGACCCAACCAAATCATGAGAAAACAAAAAGAGAATTACTTGACACATTAGAAAGAATTTACAAATGCTGAGCAAACTAGAATGCTATTTGGCCCTAAACAGAGTGTATACAGTGGCAGAATACCTGACCCAGACTCTTCTGCAGTTTAATATCTCTGTAGGTGATGGCTTAGTTATGGAAGGTTTGGGAATCACTTCCTTTTAGGTGGTTGTAGTATTTAACGTCTCTTTTCTGAATTTTGATTATTAGCGGGTATCGGACTAATTCTGGCATAGAAGGCCCTTCTTGCCATGTGTCTCAGATCGTTCACAGCTTTGTGGAAGTTACCTGTGGTGCTGATGTTTAGGCCGAAGTATGTATAATTTTTTTGTGTGCTCTTGGGCAACGGTGTCTAGATTGAATTTGAATTCGTGGTCCTGGCAACTGGACCTTTTTTGGAATACCATTCTTTTGTCTTACTGCGATGTACTGTCAGGGTCCAGGTCTGGAAGAATCTGTGCAGAAGATTTAGGTGCTGCTGTAGGCCCTCCTTGGTTGGGGACAGAAGCACCAGATCATCAGCAAACAGTAGACATTTGACTTCAGATTCTAGTAGTGTGAGGCTGGGTGCTGCAGACTGTTCTAGTGCCCTCGCCAATTCATTGATATATACAGTATGTCGAAGAGGGTGGGGCTTAAGCTGCATCCCTGTCTCACCCCCCGGCCCTGTGGAGAGAAATGTGTGTGTTTTTTGACAATTTTAAACGCACACTTGTTGTTTGTGTACATGCATTTTATAATGTCCTATATTTTTTCCCCAACACCACTTTCCATCAATTTGTAAAGCAGACCCTCATGCCAAATTGAGGCAAAAGCTTTTTTTAAATCAACAAAGCTTGAGAAGACTTTGCCTTTGTTTTAGTTTGTTTGTTTGTCAATTAGGGTGTGCAGGGTGAATACGTGGTCTGTAGCACGGTAATTTGGTAAAAAGCCTATTTGACATTTGCTCATTGTTTTCACTGAGGAAATGTAAGTCTGCTGTTAATGATAATGCAGAGGATTCTCCCAAGGTTGCTGTTAACGCATATCCCCTGGTAGTTATTGGGGTCAAATTTGTCTCCACTTTTGTGGATTGGGGTGATCAGTCCTTGGTTCCAAATATTGGGGAATATGCCAGAGCTAAGGATGATGTTAAAGAGTTTTAGTATAGCCAATTGGAATTTGTTGTCTGTATATTTTATCATTTCTTTGAGGATAACATCAACACAACATGCCTTTTTGGGTTGGAGGGTTGTTATTTTGTCCTGTAGTTCATTCAATGTAATTGGAGAATCCAGTGGGTTCTGGTAGTCTTTAATAGTTGATTCTAAGATTTGTATTTGATCATGTATTTGTTTTTGCTGTTTGTTCTTTGTTATAGAGCCAAAAATATTGGAGAAGTGGTTTATCCATACATCTCCATTTTGGATAGATAAGTCTTCGTGTTGTTGTTTGTTTAGAGTTTTCTTGTTTTCCCAGAAGTGGTTAGAGTCTATGGATTCTTCAATTACATTGAGCTGATTTCTGACGTGCTGTTCCTTCTTTTTCCGTAGTGTATTTCTGTATTGTTTTAGTGATTCACCATAGTGAAGATGTAGACTCAGGTTTTCTGGGTCTCTATGTTTTTGGTTGGATAGGTTTCTCAATTTCTTTCTTAGGTTTTTGCATTCTTCATCAAACCATTTGTCATCGTTGTTAATTTTCTTAGGTTTTTTGCTTGAAATGTTTAGATTTGATAGGGAAGCTGAGAGGGAAGCTGAGAGGTCAAATATACTGTTTAGGTTTTCTACCGCCAAGTTTACATCTACTATTACAATGAAACATTTTGTCCAGGAAGTTGTCTAAAAGGGTTTGAATTTGTTGTTGCCTAATTGTTTTTTGGTAGGTTTCTCAGTTCCTTTGGCTTTGATGCCTCATGATCGAGCATAGCTCTGTTCAAATAGACTGTGACTTTGCTGTGATCTGATAGGGGTGTCAGTGGACTGACTGTAAACGCTCTAAGAGACTCTGGGTTGAAGTCAGTGATAAAATATTGTACACTACTACTGCCAAGAGATGAGCTATAGGTGTACCTACCATAGGAGTCCCCTCGAAGACTACCATTGACTATGTACATACCCAGCGTCCGACAGAGCTGCAGGAGTTGTGTTCAATGTCCTCACGTTGTCGTGGTTGTGTCTAAGTGGCCATATGTGGGAGGGGATGCTATCACCTCCAGGTAGGTGTTTGTCCCACTGTGTGCTGAGGGTGTCAGGTACTTGTCCAGTTCTGGCATTTAGGTCGCCACAGACTAGTACATGTTCCTGGGCCTGAAAATTGTTGTTCGTCATCGTTAAAGTATGGGGATTCTATTATTGGGATATATGTAGCACACGTGAGGACATTTTTCTCTGTTGTGATAATTTCCTTGTTAATTTCTAGCCAGATGTAAAATGTTCCTGTGTTGATTAATTTAATAGAGTGGGTTAGGTCTGCTCTATACCAAATTAGCATACCCCCTGAGTCTCTTCCCTGTTTCACACCTGGTAGTTTTGTGGATGGGACTACCAACTCTCTGTAACCGAGAGGGAAAACAGTGGGTCCGTCTCCTTTATACCATGTTTCTTCTAGGAAGACAATGTTTGTATTTCCAATTTCTTTAATAAAGTTTGGGTTCCTGCTCTTTAGGCCAAAGGCAGATGACCTCAGACCTTGTATATTCCAGGATGAGATAGTAAAAGCTTTGTGTTTTATAGTCCAGTGTTGGTTTTGTGTGGTTTAGGTCCGGACCATCACAGTAGGTGTGAGCAGAGCATGTTGAGCATCTGATACATACCTCTTAGGACGCAGGATGGGGCTTGGGCGGGTGTAAGAGTGGGGGTTGGGCCTGTTGCTCTGCTCACGACCTGGGCATATGTTCTGCTGTTATGTTGATGTCCTTGCCACAGGGGCGGAGGGCATGGGGTGGACAGAATGGGCACATGTCTGATTTGGGAGGGCCTATATAAGGGTGTGGCAAGGGTTTGTTTGGGGTGGTTTCAGCTGTTTGGGGTGTGGCCGGTGATGCTGTGGTCTGGGTGTAGGTCCTCTTAGCGCAGATTCTCTAGGTGCAGGTCCTTCGGGAGGGGGTCAAGCAGGTCCTTCGGGAGGGGGTCTCGCAAGTCTGGGAGGGGGTCTCGCTGGTCTGGGCGGGGTGTCCGATGCTCTGTTGCTTCTGTGTGAAGTGCTGGGGCTACAGTTGAGGGTGACGTCCTTCAGGACCCTGGCAAAAGTTGGGATTGCTGTCTTGTAGAGGTGGACCTGGTCATAAAGGCTGTTCAAGTCCAGTGTGGAGTGGTAGAACAGGTAGACATTAGGTTTTTTAGGCACAGTCTCACAAAATGCTTGCATTCACCCACTGTATTGAGGCAGGGTGAAAGTATTTTCATGGTAGCAGGGTGGAGATAACCACTTGTGTGTTGGGGAAAATGGAATAAGCTTTTTTAATCACTCCCTTGAGTGCTGTAGCCACCCTTTCCTGCTGGGCCCTCAGGTCATTTGTGCCTGTATGAATGAGGTTGCTGGGGGACCCTAGTCTGTCCTCTGACAACAGCTCCAGGGCATGCCTAGTGTTCGGGCAGAGTTTAGCCACTTTATGATTGGGAAAAAGTTTATCCTCTTGAATGTATTTGCCATTTGAGTCGATGAGGAGCACAATCTTTGGCTTTTGTGGATGTGTGGGGGTTGTCAAGAGAGCTATCAGGGGAGCTGACAGGGGGGCTATTAGGAGGGGGTGGGGTCTGTTGGGTTGGTGGGCCCTTGTTGTCTGTCCCATTGTGGGGTTGAGGTTGTGGTCCGGGTCTGAGGTGGGCTGTTCTGCTGGCTTCTCTGGGG